>NC_143510.1:19397394-19599894 GCF_031878675.1 Megascapheus bottae
CTAGAATCTTTGTATGTGTTCATTTTTTCTCCGTCCTTCTTTGCTTCTTTCTCTTTTACTCATACGCATGTGTACACCTACCATACCCTCAACTTGTTTTTAGCGAAATATCTATTCACAAGTATGATATTTTGAAGACCAAATCATTTCACTGAATGATTTACAAGTAATTCAATGGAGTCCCACACAGCTATGAAACAGGATACATTCTCCTTGAGAACCTTCTTGCCTACTTCAAGTAAGGTGCAGCTGAAATTGTAGCTCTGACTGAGTACTATAGGGTGAAAGTTTCTGACTTTTTCTATCCCATCACTTAACTTGGGCCCAACAAAGGCTAGCATCTTTATTCTTTATTTGTTCTTTATTCAAATTACAATTTTTGCTTCTGGAAAGTCAATACATAGCCTTTATTCTGTTATTTTCCCTTCAGGACAGGGAATTATTAGGTAATTTTTTTTTAAAACAGCACTCAGAGACCGCTAAAAAACAATTGTTCTTATATACCCTAATCTGAAACTCATTCTAACAAAGAATGAAATGACATTTTAATTTTTTGAAATTGCTTTAGACTATTTCAATTGTCGCTGCCACACATTTCACTGAATATATTTCTAAACATTTTTGGAAGACCTGACAAGAGGTATCATATTAAGCTGAGAAATACTAGAATCTGAGAAATGCTAGAATCGATTTCAGGATCGAGGTAATGCAAGTAATATGGTTTCACAATCGGTACCCTGTAATCTTCAACAGTGACATAGGAGACAGATTTTTGCTGCTGAAAGGGAGATAGGCAAACAAGATGTTGGTAGTGTGTTATCATGAGAGTCAGATAGAACAGTAAGGGGTGTGGAGGTCTCTGATTCCCTTTAACATCTACTCTCTAACCCATGGTTTTCAACGCCTCTCACGTTATCTTCCCCTTCATTTCTCAGATTTCTTTCTGGCGCCTGATCCTGTCCTGCTGGCTTTGAATCATGATCCTCCACTTAGCTAGGATTATATGTGTTAGCCACCAGCACAGAGTTCATAGTTTTCAGTTTGAACTTGTTTTTAGGAGATATTGATATTGTTGGGATGAGTATTACACTATGAGAACCACTATATAAGTTCTTTTTCAGGGCCGGGAGTTTGGCCTAGTGGTAGAGTGCTTGCCTAACATACAAGAAGATCTGGGTTCAATTAATGGTACTACATACACAGAAAAAAGCTGAAAGTGGTGCTGAGGCTCAAGTGGTAGAGTTCTAGCCTTGAGAAAGTCCAAGGACAGTGCTCAGGCACCAAGCTCAAGCCCAGGACTGGCAAAAAAAAAAAAAAAAAAAAAAAAAAAGTTCTTTCTCTGTACATCTCAGCTAACTTGTAGGTGTTTCCTTTCAAATTTAATTCCTTAATATGTTGGGCCATTGGGCTAATGGCCATCATGCAATTAATCACTGGGGGCAGAAAAACATACATAAACTTTCCTAATATTCTGTTTGCTCTGACTTCTATCTACAGCAGTCCTTTGTTAACTTTAAGTATATACATACAATAAGACTAACACTGAGGAAATCCTCACACACTCAGGATGTATGTATCTATGTCACTTAATAAATCTGAAAATAAGATGGGTTTATTCCATTTTACTTTCTGTACCACTATGTCCACACATTACTATTAAAAAATAGGGACACAGATGTAAAGGGCAGAAGGTTTGATTTTTAAGTTCCTGTGTAAGATGAAGAATTGCAAAAAAAAAAAAGGCTACCCACATTACAATAAATTTTATTCTGTTTACTTTCTGTGCCACTCTTGCCTGGAGTTTTCATTCAGAGCTGGTGCTAGATCTACCATATAAGCTACACCTCTATTTCTGAAGTTTCTTGCTGATTAATGGAGATGATTTGTTTTCTTGGCTTCTTTCAAATTTTGATCCTCAGATATTTCAGTTTCTTGAGTTGCTGTTAGGATTACAGTTATAAGCTACTGAAACCTGGCTAATTATGATATATTTTATAGCAATGTTTGTTAAAAAAGATTTATTATGATGGATACAGTATTTATGAATATAGATATAGTCATGTAAAAATAAGGATTGGAGATGTAGCTCAGTAGTAGTGGCATCCTTACCATGGGTCCTGGATTCAGTCTTGATCAACCTGAATGCACACCCAAAGACACACACACACACACACACACACACACACAATCTCCATTACAGTAAACAAGCATTATATGAATGCATGTATGTATGTGTACTTCAGGTGGAAGTATAATGAATACTTAAATTCTGAGTCTCGTGGCTGGCTCTGGTAAGACTACAGCATAGCTAATTGACAAAATGTGAAGCAAGAAAAGAAGCAAGTGCACACAGAAGACAGAGAATGCTCATACCATCAGACCCAGAAGGACCACTGCTTCTTCTCCAAGTGAAATCTCTGACTTAACTCACCTATTTTATGTTGTCCAACTCTGTTACCAGTGAACCATTCTTACCAAGCTACTGCATTATCAATTTGTTCAGATGGATGTAGTATCATTAAACATAAAAAGATGCATTTAAAATGTTATTCCTGCAAGAGCTAAACTACAGGGGAGTATCTCTTTAGTGGTTTTCTTTTACCTTCATGATTCCATGGTGGAAAATACATTCCAGGATAAAAAAGTTCTAGAAGCTCACAAATTTTAGTATACAGTAAAATTAATGCAGATTATTTCTTCAGAATTTGCTATAGTAAAGTAGTCCGCTTCTATCACTTATGTTTGGCAGGAAATCTAAAGCAGCTAGGAAAGTGAGAAAAATTTATAATGAGAAAAGAAAAAAAGAATAGGCATGTTAGTTATGACTGATTGAAGCTTGCAGGCAGGGGAGCTGGCTCACTTAAAGTGGAGACCATGATTGAGTCTAGGAGCATATTTGGCTTTTTCTCGTTGGTCTTTGTTGGAAGTAAAGCAGGAGAGGGGGGAACTAGAGGAATATGCAGTCATAAATACAATCTGTTTTTGGACTGATTTGCTATGGACAATGTGATTTGGCTTCCTTCATTCTTGTATGGGCCAGAGTTACATTGTCACATATACTCTGGTCATTGTCCCTTTATATAGTTTTTCCAGTCCTTCTCTCTCTGACTTCTTAGTCTCTGCTAGGATTCAGCTTGCAATTAGTTACAGTTATAGAAAACCAAAACTGTTTTCTTGGGAATTCTAAGTGCAAATGAAGACAAATTGGTGAGGCAGTGACCACTGGAGATAATTTCTTATTCAAAACTTAACATTACCATTTTTATAAAATGATACATTACCATTTTTATAAAATGATACAATAATGAGTCACTGGTGGGCCACACCTGTAATCTTAGCTCCTCAGGAGGCTTCGATATAAGGACAAAAGGTTCAAATCCAGTCTGGCAAGAAAGCTTGGGAGACTCTTATCTCCAATTAACCAGGAAAAAGAAAGAAATAGAGGTGCGGCTGAAGTGTCAGAGCACCAGCCTTGAGCAAAAAAGCCAAGGAACAGTGCTTTGGCCCCAAGATTAAGCTCCTGCTCCTGTACCAATACACACACACACACACCCCACACATGATACAACAACAAAGGTTCAGTCCTAATTTCTGTATTAGGAGAGCAGAGTGATAGATTCCTTGGATAATTTCATCAAGTGTACAAAATTTTTTCCATAAAAAGTATGCCTTCTTTCACTCATATCACATCCACTCACATAAAAACCTCAGAAGGAGGATAACTAAGTTGAGAAAATATATTCTCCATTAATGATTTGTTACTTTCGATGTCTGTATTACCATGGAAAAGAATACACAGTCTCCTTACATTTTATAATAAAGCATATTTTTTCAAAGGGTTCTTAGGTTAAGTCTTTGCCTGTGAAGAGCTGGTTTGTAAGGTTCTGCTGGCTGAAAGGTTTAGAAATCTATAATACCCTGGAAAATGTCCATGACTTGGAAATACTCATCTTTACTGAAGTAAGGCTGAAACGAGTGGGGTGAGGTAGAAGTTCTTCACTGACTTTCTCTCCTGACTCAGGCCTGGATAGTACCATAAGGAAAATTGTTAAAAAAAAAATACAATTTTTCATTTAACAAATACTTCCTGAATTTGTAAAGTACTATGTTAGGCCATAGATTGGATGCTATGATGACAACTTATCCAAACCAAAATTTAATTCAATAATAATCCTATCAGTCTGGCTTCCCACAGATATTTCTCATTTTTCTGTGCCCCCCTCCCCCCAATGGCAACATTAGCAAAATATAATTAGGAAGGTAAAAACAAGTTAAAATTACTAAATATATTTCAAAGCCAAGTATTAATGGTTTTTGGATTATCCACCATTTGGGATTATATATAAACTAGCTCCTATCCACTAATGCATATAATCAAGAGCTAAATGTGGGCTGAGTGTGTTGCTCTAGGTAGAATGTTTGCTTAGCATGTGAAAGACCCTAGTTGTATCTTCTGTTCTCCAAACAATAAAATTCCCAAACTAAAAGCAAGAAGCCAACCAACCAAAACCAATAGAGTAACTGCATGGGGCTCAGGAGGCTTACAAATGAGCTAGGAGACAGGGAAAGAGAGAGGGAAGGAGTCAAGGAAGGCAGAGGGCAATTGCATTACATTCAGTGAAATAAAAAATTAGAAATTTAGAAATCACAATGTTGGAATGTAGTTGTCTAACTCAAATCATAACAAATTAGTTTTACCTGTTAGTAGCTAAATGAAAACAAAGGAGTTAAAGGAGATCCGCCTGTTCTGGTTTATCCTTAGCAGATAGCTCAAGTTCAGTGTCCAAACCGCTTTACAATTAAATACACATATCTGTGTAATTATTTTTAAAGGATAAATATATGCTAGGAAATATACACAATGAAAATGTGTTTTGTTATGTATGGAAGATCACAACTCAGTGTTAAAAATATCACACACAGGGTCCGGGAGTTTGGCCTAGTGGTTGAGTGCTTGCCTAGCACGGACGAAGACCAGGGTTCATTTCCTTGGTACCACATACATAGGAAAAAAGCAGGAAATGATGCTGTGGATCAAGTGGTAGAGCTCTAGCCTTGAGAAAGCCCAAAGACAGTGGTCAGGCCCTGAGTTCAAGGCCCACATTGGCTAAAAAAAAATACACACAATTTCCACTAATAGTATGCATCTACATGATTTGATTTGATCTGCAAAAGTACTACTGTACTCGCTCTTCAGATAGTCAACACTCTAATAAAATATAACTTATTCCTTGTAGTCCATGCACTAAATTTAAGTATATAACCACTTGGTTGAAAATATGCACATGTTTCAGAAACTCATAGTTAATTTCCTTCTTTACCTCCCACTTCATAATTTTCTTTGTTTACATCTCAGACAATCAGGGCAGCAACACATTTTACAGGAGCATCAACAGAAAAAAATGACAGTCTGAGGTAATACCTCATCTAAAAGCTGACTACTAATTACACAAGGATACTGTAACTTACAAGCACTAAAATCCTTGTATTCTTTTTAGTCATTTATACTACTCTACAATCCTCTTTTTTGATTCATAAAATATATATGTATTACGTGTGAAAAATCCATGTTAGCAGGCAATAACAAGATTCAAGTACTATGCTCACTACAGCTATGCCATTTGTGTCAGATATCTGAGTTTTTCTTAGTAGATGACATGGATTTTCTGAAGGATTTATTTTGATGAATCACAACTGGCTATTTCATGAGTACTCAAGTTAGTTATAATAATGGTAATTATAACTACAGATCCTATAAGATTTAGAGTGCTTTCTTTCAGGGAAACTCATTAAATACACTATAAACAACTAAGAATTTACAATGAAAACAAAAAAAAATTGTCACTTGTAGTCAGCATGTTTTAGAAAGACTTATAAGATCTAGAATCATACTAGGATAACAGAGAGGACAGAAACTCTGTGAAGTTTACTGAGGAAATTGTGGAATATATACTCATAAATTAGCTAGTTCATAAACCAATTTAAATATGAAGGTGTACAAACACTAAATAATTTGCTTTCAATTCATTTTCAATGACACACTTGCTGTCTTCTCACTTGCGGTATCAGTTGCTCTGACTTGGTGTGGAAATTCTCCAAAGACATATTTCAAGGTGTGAAGCAGTGCTCTCTGGCCTCAGGTTCTTATCTCACCATCCTTTTAACTTTCTTATTCTTTTATTCATCATGAATTAAAGAAAAAGTGAGGCTAATGATTAAGTAAATTTAGAATACTTCAACATTTTTTTACAAATGTCAAAAGAATTTTAAAGTGTATCAAGACATAGAAGAATCATTTTTCCTTCCTATCTCAGATCCCTTCTTTGTCAACAAATCCATTTCTCACAAATACCCAATGTTCTTTCACAATGGATACAGTTTATGAATATGTGTAAACTTTAATACACTATACTATTTGTTTTTCCATTTAATGATACATTTGGGCAGTATATTAAAGAAAAGCACTTTCTTATGGTTAAACAGTTTTGAGTAGATAATCATTATTTGACTAATCTTTTTGTTGCTATTTATTTTGATTATTTCATTTGTTATTATACATGACACTGTATGGATTATCTTTGCATAAAACATTGCTTTCCTAAATGTTGGGAAAACACAAACTGATATTTAAAGTCAGTTAAACCCTTTACTTTAAATTAGGACTTGTGGTGAAGAAAAACAGCATTGAGTAAACTTATACACACAAGATTTTGGAATATTGGAAAAGATGATGTTCAAAAATGTGGCTTCTGGACAGCAGTTTCAGAATCATCTGGACATTTGTTCCGACTATAAATTTTCAATACATTGTAACGGCAAGTGTAGAATGGCACTTATAATTCCAGAACACCGGAGTTGGATATGTACATAACAAGACTTCTATCTAAAAACACAACAAAACAACAACAAGAAAAACCACAAAGAAAAATAGTAAGGAGATTAAGAAAGCAGGACAGAAGGGAAGGAAGGAAAAAAGGAGAGGAAGGAAAGAAGAGAGGAAATCAATTCTTGGCAGAACCAAGCAATCTGTAATTACAGTTCCCTAGATAGTCTGATACAAATTCAAGTTTGAGAGCCATTATGTTAAAACTCAAAGGATACTATCTTGAGACTACAAAGCTACCAAAGACTAACAATTTGCTTCTTTTTTTCAGATACAGATTGGTCCCTTTATTCCGAACTTTATTATTTCACTGTCAAAATTAATGTATTTTTCTTAATTGCTTATAATTTATTGTTTATTAATTTCCAACCTATAATATAGGATAACCATTTTACTCCAACTTTGCTTAAATCAGTGATACACCTGAATAAATTTTGGTTCAAACACAGACACAGAGTTTTGTGATTTACTAAATAGTAAACCCTTTAAACTACATTAGCGAATAATCTATTGTTCCCCCAATGTGCTCATATTGTATTGCTGTCATATATTAAGTTCTCAGAAGTACTGAGGGTTTGTTTTAGAATATTTTATTTCTATATAGATCTAATTGTAATAAATTAAAAACTTTATAATTATGTTATCTTTAAGTCATATTTAACATTGGGGAGAGCTCATGATTCTTTAATTTCAGAATAGCCCATAGTTCATATATTTAAATGTGTATTTAAAATTATCTTTGTAATTTATTTTAATAATGTTATACATATATTGTTATGATTATTATTTCAAATGATACAATTTATGTAAAAATCTCATATTATTTAATTTTTCTAAAAGCAGAAATTACTAGATGCATTTGTTCTATCATTTAGATTTTATTATCAATTCATAAATGCTTTTTAAAAAATGAGTTGAGATAGGATCATGTGGATCACATTGGCCCCAAATTCCTGTGCTGAACAGATTCTTCTTCCCCAGCCTTGCATACAGGTATATTCTTATGTTTGAACTCCTTGCTTAAACTAAATTTATGCCATTTTATTTTGATTTAGGTTTATTTTTGCTGTTATTTTCTAATTACTTGGGATGAATGCTTAATGCATATATTTGTGCTTCTTTGTTTAATGAGTATGAGGTTAAGAATGTCTATGAGCTTTCTGTCAAGCCAAATGATTCAATCATTATTTCAACAAATTTAAAACTTACAGTGTTGATATACATTTAGTGTAAGAATAAAGAAAGCTTTCAACCTTTTTATTAAAGCTTTTTTCTTGAGGATTGTTTCTTACTTTTGTGATTAATTTCAAGTGTCACTGTCAAACTGCAAACGACACCATTTCTATGATATGAAATTTACTGTTTTTTTTCTTTTTAACATCACCTTTAAAGTATGATTTTGATCCCATACCATTCTTCACCATGATAACAACAACAACCTGAAAACTCATATAGAACCACAAAAAGTACCAAAATGCAAAAGCAATTGTAGACAAAGGATATTGGAGGTAAAACAGTTAAAAGCAATTGTGGACAAAGGATATTGGAGGTAAAGCAGTTCCAAATTTCAAACTCTACTACAGAGCTACAGTTATAAAGACAGCTTGAGGCTGGCACAAAAGCAGGCCTGAAGACCAATGGAGCATTGTAGAAAATCCAGAAATGAACCCACAGACCTATAGCCATCTAATTATTTGGTAAGGGAGCCAAAAATATAATATGAAAAAAAGACAGTTATCACAAACAGGGTATCCTGAGGCAGAAAGGTGAAACTGGCTCTGTATCTGTCACTCTGTACTAACATTAATTAAAAATTGATTAAATACCCCCAATGTATGATCTGAAACAGAAGTTACTCCAGGAGGAGTAGGAGAAACATTAGCACTTCTTGGCACAGGCCAAAACTTTCTGAGTAAAATTCAGGGATTTGGAAAATCAAAGTAAGCATTGACAAATGGGATTGCATGAAACTAAGAAGTAGATATACAACAAATGACATAGATAACAAGTTTTTAAAAAGCTTACAGAATTGGAGAAGATTTTTGCCAACTATAGACCAGATAATGGCTTAATATGCAATATATTAATATTCAAAAAGCTCAAGAAACCAAGTGCTCCAAGAAACAATAAGCTGACAAATTAGCTAAATAGAGTGTTCTCAGAAGTAAATATGGTCACTAGACACATGAAGAAATGTTCAACATGTCTGATCATAAAGGAAATGCAAATAAAAACATTCTGAGATTCCATCTCACCCCAATTAAAATGGTTATCATCCAGAATACAAACAACAGATACTGGTGCAGATGTGGGGGCAAAGGAGGCCTAATACGCTTTTAGTACAAATGTAAATTGTTTAAACCACTGAAGGAAATTCTCAAAAAACTAAACATAGAACTACCCTATGATCCAGCAATAGCATACTTGGGGATTTATCGAAAAGACTGCAAATCATGATACAGCAAAGTCACTTGCACTATCATGTTCATTGCTGCACTATTCACCATAGCCAAGGTATGGAAATAGCCCAAATGGCCCTCAATGGATGAACAGATCAAGATGTGATGTATATACATACTCAAACAATGGAATTGTATTCTCCATTACAAAGAATATTACATCATTTGAAAATTTGGAAAAAATTATGTTAAGTGAAGTCAGGCCCAGACAGACAAAAATGCATATTCTCTTCATAGAAGAGAACTGATTTATAAATAGACAAATGAACACATATTGGGTTGTATGCAAGTGTAATAAGTGTAATAAATGATGTATGGTACTTGCAAGGGAATGCTCAAAATGCTGTAATTCCTTAGAAAAACTTACAGTCCAACAAAATGAATACCGGGAAACTGGCACTTAAAAGGTACACGGAGGGAAGGGAACAGATTAATGAAGAGAGGAAGGTGGGGAGAATGCAGTCATGGTATTCAATGCATATCTTATGAAACTAAAAAACTGAGATGACGAGTTAGGTTGGGAGGGATGAGGGAGAATGATGAACAGGGATGACAACCATCAAGATGCATTGTACTTATAAACTGATTAGGTGAATAATAATTTCTTTGTACAACTACTTAAATATAATGAAAATATGATAAAAAGATCTATGAGTATATAAATTTCATTCACTTGAAAATAGTCTGATATATATATCAATTGATTTATTAAATGTGAATTCATTACAGTAAACCTGACTGACCATGATTTAGAAACGTTAAGTTACTCTATAGCACTGCTTACACATTTTTTCATTTTTGTTTGCTTTTCCTGGTTTGTCTATCTAACAGTTTTATATTTAATCTTTTTCAATTTTATTTGCTTTAGGTTCAATTTCCTTGCTACTATAGAACACTGTTTTTACTTTATTAATCAAATAGATAATAGTCTCATCTTCAGACATGATAGCACAACTGACAATACAAATGAAAATATCATAAACAGGTGTGAAACTGAATAAATATAAAAGAGGTGGACATGAGATTATATATAGCAGGGTACTCTGCCTTATTATTCCCTGACTTATTACAGGGAATAAAAATAGTCAGGTGATGCTTTTCTATTTTTTCGGGCAGTTTCAAGTAACACTGTCAAGGCTGGTCCTGAACTCCTGGTCTGGAGTGATCCTCCTGCAAGACATGCTTAACTACACCTGGCTTAAAGTTGCTTCTAAAAATGATAAAACAGGGCCGGGAGTTTGGCCTAGTGGTTAAAGTGCTTGCCTAGCATGCACGAAGACCCAGGTTTGATTCCTTGGTACCACATATATAGAAAAAGCCGGAAGTGGTACTGAGGCTCAAGTGGTAGAGCTCTAGCCTTGAGAAAGTCCAAGGACAGTGCTTAGACCCTGAGCTGAAGCCCAGGACTGGCAAAAAAAAAAAAAAGATAAAACAGAGTGATAAGGATACACAGTGACTGACATTCTGTTTATGATATACAGAATAGTACAGCCACTTTAGAAGCAATGTAAATCATTTCATTGTTTCTAATAAAGTCAAGCATATGTATTTACCAAACAACCAAAATTTGTCTCTATGACATTTGTCCAAGAATAATGTACCGATGTGAACACCTGTATGTAAATATTTATAATGTTTTTACTTATAATTACCCCAAACTGGAGAAATTCAAATGTTCAACTGGTCAACAAACAAACTGTGGTATATCCAAATATTGGAAGAGTATTCAGCATTAAAAAATGAAGTGATATATGTAAAAACATGGATGAACCTTAAATACACTAGGCTAAGTGAAAGAAACCAGACTCTATATGATTCTATGTATATGATATTATGTAAAAAGCAAAACTACTACTTTTTGAGCAGCTGTCATTCCTTCTCTCATTTTCTACCAGTTTTTTTTTTTGCCCACCTGACCTCCCTCCCCCACAAGTTGTATAGTTCATTTCCAACATAGGGCAGTAACACTGATGCATTAGTTCACCCTTTGTCCCACCATTATTGTGCTTGCCTTCACTCTCCCCAGATCAGACAAGCATAGAAGACAAAGGGAACAGAAATCAAAAACAGAGAAAGAAAGGGAAAAAAATACAGAAGAAAAAAATAACTGTAAATAGTACAATAGATAAAACCCTCTTGCTTACATTTCTTGAGTTCATTTTGATAAGCCTTATATGATCACATGCATAGCTATTGAGACCTCATGATCCTTTCCTAAGAATAACCTCCTTTGGCACAAGTGTGTGAATGTTTAGAGACTCATTTAATCAAGTCCAAGTGTAATATTTTTCTTTTACTATCCATTGTGTTTACTTGTAGATTTGTAGGAACATTCTAATTATTAAAAATGAAGAGAACCAAGCTGAGTGTGGTGGCTCACACTTATAATCCTAGCTATTCAGGAGGCTGAGATCTGAGGATCAAGGTTTAAAGCCAGCAGGAAGTGGGGCTTGGCTCAAGGGTAAGATGGTAGCCTTGAGCTGAAGAGTTCAGGGACAGTGCTCAGATGAGTTCAAGCCCCATGACTCTCACACTCTCTCACACACACACACACACACACACACACACACACACACACACACACACACAATAAAAATGGAAAGAACCATGCAGCCTATGTTTTACCATTTCCTAATGAATGAGGCAATGTTATTCTTTCTGATGGAAGCATGAAATTCCGCTGTGTATATATACCACATTTTCTTCATACATTTGCCCACTGAATATATCTTATTTAGATCCAGAATTTTACTGCACTTGGAATTTAAAGGTATTTAAAAAGAAAATGTTGAGTGCCAAGTTCAGGCTCTTCCCACTTCAAAAGGCAACTCAACCCTCCAGGTGAGTGCCCTTAATGCCAGTCCCCAAACATTTGAATTTGCCTTGTTTTCTTTTCTGCTATACCCCATAAATTTTATCTGTCTGCAAATCCTGAGTTCTACCATCAGAATATATTAACAATCAGATCACTGGTTTTTTTTTTTAAATAAACTCTGTGGCTTTTACTATCATCTTTCATTTTACTGATTTTAAGAATTAAGTGGTTAATCTTTAATGAATGTTTAGGAACCTAAAATACACATCAATTTCTATTGTACATAATGTGATTATGGCAGTAATTAAAATAATCAAAATTTTCTGCCCCCTTGAAATTTGTTAGTGTAAGTTTACTTTTTTTTAAGTTTGCTTTTAATGGAAAATGATTATTATGTAAATATCGAACTCATTTCTTTATCTTAGTGCTCTTCTTACAGTCCATTCTCATCCATTGAAAGGACCAGTCACAGGATGTCAAATCTCTGTTCAAATTCTTCCAATGACTTAATCATTTCAGAATAAAAGACTATGTCCTTACAGTGGGTTTCAAAATCTGGTTGTACCTACTGATTGTATTTCTTGCTGTTGTCTAGTTCACTTTGCTTCAACCTCATTGCGTTTGACCATGGTAAATTCAAGTTTGTTTTCTCTCATAAGTATGCCTGCCTCCAACTTGTAGCTATTCAGGTCTACATTGAAATGACATCATCACAGCAAGACATTCTCTGACAATGAAATTAAAAATTTCAACTCATTGGTCCTCCTGTGGTCCTTAGATCAAGCACTTAATGTTTTCTAGATATGTTTTACTGCTTGATATATTCTATACTTGGTGTTTATATCTGTCTCCCAATTCAGTAGAAATTCTATAGGGCATAGTTTTTCCTTCTCCATTACTATAAATTAACAGCCTAAAATGGTGCCTGGCACATAGCAGGTGTTTAATATATATTTGCTTAAGACATGTGTTCAGCCATCTGAATAAAATCTAGTCTATAACCATGATAAATTAGGAATGGCCATGACTTTAAATGTCCTTTAGGCTGGACATGGTGGCTCATGCCGGTAACCCTAGCTACTCACAAGGCTGAAATCTCAGGATCAAGGTTCAAAGCCAGCCAAGGAACAAAAGGACCTGAGACTTATCTCCAATTAACCTCCAGAAAAGGGGAAGTGGGGCTTGGCTCCAGGTTAGGGTGGTAGCCTTGAGCTAAAGAGCTCAGGGACAAAACCCAGACCCTGGGGTAGGGTGGTAGCCTTGAACTGAAGAGATCAGGGACAGTGTCCAGATCAAGTAGATTCCCCGGAACCACATACACAGAAAAAGCTGCACGTGGCACTGTGACTTAAGTGGCACAGTGTTAGCCTTGAGAAAGCCCAAGGACAGTGCCCAGGCCCTGAGCTCCAGTTCCTGAACTGGTTTTAAAAAAAAAAGGAGCACATAAAATTTCTTGGATTTATAAATGTGGACTACAGATACTGGTACAAGTCTACCTGGCACAAGCATTTTGATGTGAATCGCTTATAGTATTCTTAGGCTTCACTTGAGGGATGAGGAGACAGCAATTTTAACATAGAAATGTCTAGTACATGACATGAGGGAAGACAAAAGAGCAACTGAAGGCAGTATTGATGGAATGGTTCTGCTTCAGAAGGAAGTCAAATGATTCAAAGCTTGCTGCAACCACTAATGGGCAAACACTTCTCCAATCACCTGTATCACAAAAAGGTATCTCCTTTGTGGAGCCAGAGAACAGCATAGGCTTCCATGGCTAGAATTAAAGTATATCTTAATTATGGGCCTTTACACACTTATGACCTTTACAATATTCATGGGGATAACTTGAAAATTATTTCAAAATCATTGTTCTAAATGAAAATTATTTCAAAATCATTGTTTCAAGTCTCTGCTAAGCCGTAAAAAGTCTTTTACAACAGACTCAATTTTTAGAATACCAATATGGACAGAAATAATAGGTCATGGCATGCAGCTCTGATGTGGAAGGACAAACAAAAAAGTTGGGTGCATAAATAATACTTTAACATGCTAAGTAGCTTAAATTTGACATTAAGTCTTAATTGCTTTATTTATGAGGATTTATGATAAGTTTTACTTTTTATCAGCAACCACTATTGGAAACATAAACAAGCAAAAAATGAGGATCTTAAACACATAAACAGTTGTTAATTTTCAAAATACCAGTAGATGATTATGAACTCAGCCTTAGAAAATGGACCAAAAAAGTGGATTTCTATTTGTTAACATTAAAGAGTTCTAGAAGTAAGTCAAGAAAGCACATATCCTGACTACACATTCAATGCTTTCCTATGTTAACTCTAGTCTGCACCTTTCATTTGTCCCTAGCCTCCTAAAAATGCAATTTAAGATCCTAGCATAAACATTCCAAAGATGAGAACTAGCACTTATATAATTTTCTCCTCAGCTTCTTCATCTATCTGCCTTGTTGCTTTGTCCTCACTTATACCTCTGCCTAGTAGAGACTCAACTATTTATTACTTAAATAAAAAACAACCAAAAAACAACAACAAAAAAACCCCTCACTTCCCTTGCTTCACTACTCATTAACATCTGTGTGGCAAAACTCCAAACCAAAATAGTTAATTGCCTTGAATACCCAAATGTTGGTAGTTGATGCTTTCTTAGGATAATCAGGCACACACAGTGTACTATGGAGGTATTGTTCAAAGTGTTATAATAAATAACATGTAGCACTCTCTTTAGTAGTTAGTTTCTTTGGTGTCCATTTCAAGTTTCTTTATTATCTTCAACCTCTTCATCGGCTACTTCCATACTCACTGTCAGGTAAGAGATGATAGAAGGCATAGACTGGGGTGAGATGGCCTGGTACAATTTTCTTTTAGGGGAGGGGAGGCTGGGAAGTGGCTACAGATATAGCAATAGATAAGGTAGTAAGTTTAGAAATAGTATGATAAAATCAACTATAGACATAGCCTTTTACACAAAATAAGATGACTGACATTAAAATTTGTTGTTAAGCATTAAAATCTGAGTGTCTAGAACCAAAGATAAGAAAAATTTAATAAAGGGCATCTTGAAAATGGTAAGTAAATATTGATTATTTTAAAGAATGAATACTATTAAGCTTAGTATGTTATGGTCTTCTCTGACATGAGGTCTTGATATTCAGTTTTTCTGTCAAAAAAAGGAAACGTAAGAAAAAAATTACTGTTTACTTAGAAGTACTATCAACAGGCCATTTAAAAGGAAGATGATCTTTCCATAGTGGTTGAACGAGTTTTCACTCCCACCAACAGTGTAGTACTGATCCCTCCTGGCCACATCCCCTCAAGCATCTGTTGTTATTTGTTTTCCTGATCCTGGCCATTCTAACTGGAGTGAGGTGGAATCTTAGAGTTGTTTTGATTTGCATTTCTTTTATGGCCAGAGATGTTGAGCATTTCTTCATATGTCTATAGGCCATTTTTGTTTCTTCAGAGCTAAACATAGAGCTCCCCTATGACCCAGCAATTCCACTACTTGGCATTTACCCAACCATCCAGAAACAAGGGCATACTAAATCCATTAGTACAACAATGTTTACTGCAGCATTATTCACCATAGCAAAGATATGGGAACCAACCTAGATGTCCCGCAGGTGATGAGTGGATCAACAAGATGTGGTATTTGTACACAATGGAATTCTATGCTGCTGTCAGAAAAAACGACATCACCCCATTTGTTAGGAAATGGAAAGACTTAGAAAAAATCATATTAAGTGAAGTAAGCCAGACTCAAAGGAACTTAGGCTCAATGGTTTCCCTCATTTGTCATAATCTGTAGAAAACTTGGGCTCTCCTAGCAGAGATTTGCAATAGAGCAAAACCTTGATACATAAGGCCATATAGTATGAAGCTAATTGAAAGGACCTCCAGGATATTGAAACAAAAGCCATATAATGAATGATTGTTGTCCTTAATGTACTATGTTATCTCTCATCTCTTTTCCTGTCCCTTGGTTATATCATATTGTTACAGTATCTCACTTTGTTATCTGATATATTGGATATATTTGTATTTGGTTATTTGAAATTGGATAGGGAAGGGGGGAAAACAGGATGAAGGGTGGGGGTGGGGGGAGGGTAATGGGTACCAAGACATGTAAAAGGATATCAATGTATGTGAATTAATGCACCTTCTATCTGGCAAATATCATGTAACCCTTTTATTAATTACAATAAAAATATATATAAAAAAAGGAAGATGATCACAGTACTTGTATTATGTAGGCAGTACTTTTGAGTCAGTCCATGCTGCCAAGACCTGTAATCTCTGTACTCAGCCTCTAACTTTATGGGTGGTCACCAACAACTCTATTCCATGGAAAGAAGGATCTGACTCTGACTCTGACTCTTCCCAGCAGAGTTATAACTGCCTAAGTGAAGACACAAAATCTATTCCTTAGTGATAACTGCTCTAATTTCTATCAGTGGTAAGTATCATTACTGTCCATTTGTACTTCTAAGAACTTTAAATACTGTAAAAAAATTAAACAAGTATGGTTCTTAACCACTAAAATCAAGATAGTGTCTGTGGTTGAAAAAGCCCATGTAAAGTAAATGAATTTTACAGCATAGCAAATTCTACAGGATGAATTTCACCTGTTACAATGGTGAATTTAAGTGCCATATTCCCCAAATAACAGAATTAAGGTGTTATCTTGATAGGAAAAAGCCAAAATACACATCCGTAATTACTATAAGCTTTATTTCAACTGTGTGATTATAAGAGTTTTGTAATAATCAAATACGTATAATGATATAAAATAAGCCCATGCTGGCTTTCTTGTCTTCAATGCCCTTCCTCTTGTATGCTCCTGAAATCAACATATTTACAGATATAGATCACTTTTCTCTTCATGGAGCTTCACAACATATACATACTGTTTTTCAGAGTGTGTAAAGTATTATTTGGGAGACTCACAGTATATACATATCAACATACTTATTCCTTTTAAGAATCAAATGAAGTATTATCATGGTAAATCTACAACAGAGGAAAATGTTGCTCAGATAAGTTGCTAGCAATAGCTAGTTAAGGTATGGAGAAGAGAAAGGTTAAAACAGGTGAGCCACTATGCCAAATGCTTTACTATGGTTATTTTTAAGATGGTCAAAATAGAGAGAAATGAGAAGCAGGAACACTAGTTTTTTCATAACTACTATGTTAATTCACTAAGGTTGCATTTGTTTCCAAATGAAATAGTATCTTAAATATAAGGCTTATGGCCTCAGTATGTTGAATTCTCAAGTAGGTGATTGCTGGCTTTAGTTCTGCAGTTCAAAGAGGTCAGGGCTGACTTATCTGAAATTTTCTTTTGAATTCACTCATTGTTATTGTTATAAAGCAGCTGTTAAATATCCAGACATTACATAAAAAAAGAAAGAAAAATGATCAAATGACAGGGTGGGCTTATGTTAGGAACACAAATCTCTGGCAGAAATAAATGCCCAGTGAATTGGAGAGTAAACATGATTGGCCAGAACTGTATACACTGTATATCAGAAATTGGAAACCATTCTCCAAAATAAAACAAAAACTGAAAAAGTTCCAAGTTAGAGTTGGTCTTTTTTTTTCTTTTAAAGGAAGACTATAAGAATGAATAGTTAGTTAAGCAAACAGCATGCATGCAGCATTTGAATTAACAAGGAAAGTCCTTGCTATGTTTGAATTTCATTGATATATAATGCACCATATATAAATAACTTTGTAAAAGATGTATTTATATTAAAAGTATAGAGTTCAAATTTCCCACCAAGTATAGTCTTATTCCTTCTTTCCTAAATCAACTACATTTAATTCATGTAGGTAGGTTTCCTGAGCACTACTTAGGAAGAAATCAAAGATAGATTTTCCTCTAGAGGTCAATGGATCTTGACTATGCATGCACCCAAATTACATAGTAGTCTGTAAAATATAGGGGGCAGGGCGCCAGTACATTCCTCATTTAGTGGGTCTGAAAAGCAAATAACCAATATATATATAAAGCACATATGGGATTTGATACTACTGGCCTAGAGACCACATCTTAGGTACCACTGCTTTGAATATGGAGCCTCCAGTTCATCTAAGGCAAGCAGTGGAAGATATCCCTGGAAGCTGTTTGGGTGTGACCAATTAGAATTTTATGATCTTTAGCTGTAGAAAGGAGTTGTCATTTAACAAAGCAGTTTATGAATAAAATCAAATGTCATGCCATCTCTCCCAATGTACCCTTCCTTCAGTTGTATTTTTGAAATTGTAATGGTGATATACAGAGGGGTTACACTCACAAAAGTCAGATAATGGACCATTATTTCTTGATGAATAGTGTCACTTCTTCACTTGTTTCCTCCCAGGTATTGCTCTGTCCTCCACCCGCCAAAATGTAGTTCATTTTCACCAGTGTCTAGTGTCCCTGTTGTAACTGTTCATGCTATGCTCCATCATTTCTCTTCTCCCCAGTATCCTCTCCAAAACAGTTCAACTTACATACCTCACAAAAGGTACAGAAATTAACACTTACAAAAAAAGATAAAATAACAAGAAAAAAAACAAGTTCTCCCTTTAATCTACTGTATTTTAATACATTTGGATAAGCTTTCTTTAGGTATTTTTTCTTTTTTTTCTTCCCACTGGGTTTGTACTACTGGGGTTTGAACTCAGAACCTCATACTTGCTAGAAACATGTTATATCTTAAGCCCTTTCTCTGCTTTATTTTTTAGGTAGTGTCTCATGTTTTGTCTAGAGTGGCTTTGGATAGAGAGCCTTATACTGTAACTAGATTAACAAGTATATATATATGTGTGTGTGTGTGTGTGTGTGTGTGTGTGTGTGTGTGTGTGTGTGTGTGTGTGTGTGTGTGTGTTTATCAATCTGGCTTATTAAAATAGGGGAGTAACTTTTGCTCAGGGTGGTCTTGAACCTTGATCTTCCCATCCTCCACCTCCCAAGTAGGTGGAATAAAAGAGATGTGCCTACGTGCCTAATTTGGAATCTGTCCTTGATCTGGAATAGGTACCTTGTGTAATTTGCCCCAAGTGGATTGGAAGAAACTTTTGTCATATTAAACTTGTGGACAAAGCATAAAGAAATGCTACCAGTGATATTCAACATTATGTTGAAAGTGAACTATACAACTAATAGGGGGAAAGAAGCTGAAGGGAAAACCTGGGATAAAACAAGTAAAGAGGTGACTGTTCAAAAAGAAATGTATTCATTACCTGGCTTATGCAACTGTAACCCCTGTGTAAAATACCTTTACAAAACAAAACTTGGTGGAATGTCTCACTATCTCTTACCAGCTTATTTATAGCAAGGAAGATCCAAAATCTTTGTAATTATCAGATGATTAGCTTTTACAAAATTTGATGGTGAAGTTAACATATTGGATATAAGAAAAATTTGGGTCCTTAATTGAGCCCCTGCCATTTCAGTCCTGTTAGACTTGAGCTGTGTGAGTGAAGTTCTTTAATACTTGAATCAGTGTGCCACTTAAAATGAGAAACACACCAGCACATGTTTAAACTTGAAAGCTTAAATAAAAGAGGACAACTATGTTTTAGTTAAAAAGCAAGATACAATGAAATAAAATCTAGATATAATTCAAGCCTCATTTTTAGATATGAAATTTTCCCTCCACTCCTATTTGTTTTTTCCTGTATCCAGCTTCTACCCAGTCAACTGCAAAGCACTAGTAAGTCAAAGGTTTAAAAACATTTTACCCAAAGTAAGTTATTAACTATCAATTAATTTACATGAGTGAAAGAATAAGTTTTTAATTTCTTAGATACAGGCCCAACTTTCCTAATATTTATTCTGTGCTTCTCTACCCACAAGGAAGAGAAAAAAAAGAGGGAGGGGGAGGGAAAAGGGGACAAACACTACCCAATGAATGTAACTGTAATCCCTCTATACATTACCCCAATAATAAAATACAATTAAACACAATGAAAAGAAAAAAAGAGATTCATTTAAACAAAAACTGAGTAATCTGGTAATTTTAAATTCTGTAAAATTCAGCAGTATGGAAACAATAATATTTGGCTTAGGCAATTCTAAAATGATAATGAAGTATTTCGAATTATTTTTATTTTGAGTTTTTTTTTTTTTTTTTTTTTTTTTTTTTTTGCCAGTCCTTGGCTTGAGCTCAGGGCCTGAGCATTGTCCTTGGACTTTCCCAAGGCTAGAGCTCTACCACTTGAGCCTCAGCACCATTTCTGGCTTTTTTTCTAGTATGTGGTACCGAGGAATCAAACCCTGGTCTTCGTTCATGCTAGGCAAGCACTCTAGCACTAGGCCAAACACCCGGCCCTTTGGAGTGCTTTTTAATGGAAGACACCAGTGAAATCTAAAACTTCAGAATCCTATGGTATGACTTTTCAGTTAAAGAATGTCATAATAGGGCAGAAAAGGGCAAGGAAAGTAAGAATTGAGGAGACATGGAATTCTGTCTACCACTACTGGTGTATTAAAAATAATACTGCTATTTAGCAGTAGGCATTTAACAGTGGCTGTTAGCTGGAGATTTCTATAGATGAAGATCTTTCTTGTGAAGTCAGCTCATAAAGCAGCCCCAAAAGCTCTCTCACTAGTGTGCCCTATACCAATACAATCCTGTCTCACTGTAAAGATGAAGAGGTGGAGATCAAGGTAAGTATATTTCAATATTAGCACACGAGAATATGCTGCAATTGTGGTATTTAAGGTGGGAGTATGTAATTCATTCATAATTAAAATACAGGCTCAATGTAATTTTTTTGGAGCTTCTGTTATATAGTATTTGCCAGAAACAAGTTACGAAATACTTAATCTCATTAATTTCAAATTCTTTATTTTCTTAAATAAATTAGCTGAAATATATGATCCCAAAATGAATGCCTATCACCTAAATTAGTATACAATGAATTCATCTTTCCAATTGTAAATCTAAGATGGAAAGATTTCTATCCCTACATTAAAAGAATATTTTAATTTTAAACAGATACAAATGGGTTGATACCTTTCTTTAGGTATTTTTGTCCCTACAGAAGTTAACACAAAATATACTGATGGCAAGCAGTTATTAGTTAACCAAATTATTTTTCAGGAAAAGAGCACTAAACAACACAGTACTGAAAATATAAATGTGGTTCTTTGAGGTCCCTGTCTGCAGAATGTGGTGGAGACAAGCAATGCCTATGCTGTTTCTAATTATTCCAATTATCATGGCACACTATGAAAACTTGATTAATAACACTGAAGATATTGTTGTGGCAATTAGCCATATGGTTGTGGGACTTTATTCTGTCACGATTTAGCCATTAGCATCTACTTATGTTTGTCAGAACAGTGCATCCGTGACAAGTTGAAGTTCCGCTCACCTTGCCGAGTCCCCTGTGAGCAACACTGGAGAACTGTTTATTCCTAGGAGCCTCTTGCCTGAGTAAATTTTTCATGTGGCATCCAGTATGACTAGGGACAAATGTCAAACAGCTTATGTGACGACCCATCAAGCTAACTTTTCTCTGAAAAACCACTTACTGACTTACGTGTCAAAAAAGTACTTGGAGAAAAACTGACCAGTAAAAAGTGGTCATCTATATTGACTTATGTATTGTCATAATAATCCAGAGAACTTGACTTCCATATATTTACATACAGAAGATAACTATGGCATTATTAAATGTACGTCCACATACTACATAGCAAAATTTAATAATCTATAGTATTTTTGCATACTATTTGTAATCCATTCATCCAAGAGTGGAAGAGCTAATTTTGTTAGTTTTGAGTGAAGAGAACATTCTATGGGAAAGAATGCTAAGAAGAAAACAATCAAAAGCCTTGCAGTAAAAAACTCAGATTAAAGAAAATTAACTTTATATTTTGAAATGGAATGTTCATGTGAGAAATATAGCCATGTGTGCTTAATTTTTAAAAGAAAACTTCAGAGTAATTGCTGGTAGTAGACAGGTTTGTCAGCAGTTGCTTTTAGAAGCTAGTGGAATGGTGAATGGTTTGTGTGTTTATAAACCTTAAGGATGCCCAGAGTTACCCAGAGAGATGTTGGGAGACACACGAAAAAGTGGGAGGAAACCTGTGTTTCATTTACATTCCTAGGCCATTTCCAAACCAGGAATTGTGATAACATGAAGGGTCCAGACAGCAATGCAGGCTTACCATATAAACTTTCACACTGAGAAGTTCACAGTGAGAATCAATCCAAAAAAGAGTTTATGTTCCTGTAGCCCAAACAACACAAAGCTAACCATGGTTCTGAAACCCCAACACAGCAAACTTCCAACAAAGCAAGCTCAAATCAAAGTCCAGTTGCCATCACAAACAGGGAGAGTGGCACCAGTGGTGCTGGGTTGTACGCATGGCTGAAGGGCGTAACATTCTCAGTGCTTCTGAGGAGGTATTAAGAGTTCATTGCCCATGACAAAAATACTTGATAATGGATTAAATGTATGGAAACAATACATGTTTGACAAATAGAAAGTACAGGTCAGGCTAGCCTTGTCAAAGTGGAGGATTCCTTTTAAGGACACTGAGGAACAGGAGGCCATTATGAGATTTGGAGTTTATAATTGTATATTCTTTCAAGGAGAGTTAAAACAGCAATAGGGATTAGAAGGGAGAGCCAGTGGTGAAGCAGAGGCCACCAGCTTTCTAATGATGTAAGTAATTTATCTAATTCATATATATATATATTTATGAAATGGATACAATTGCATGCAGAGTAGTATGCTTTCTATCAGAAACACAATTCCAATTCATTTCCTTGCAGCTATAAGCAAGGATCATCTCCTTGGCCTCTGCAACCTATAGAAGAAAAGACCATTCTGTCTCTAAAATAAACAGCGAAAAGCTGGGCTGGTGACATGGCTCCTGTGGAAGACCAGAAGCTGAACACAAGGTCTCATGAACTTTTCTGACTTCCAACAATGATCCTCCAGGTCTCAGCATCCTGAGTAGCTAGGATCATAGAAATGAGCCACAGAAGCCCGACGGTCTTGTGAAACTTTTAAACAAAATAGCAGAATTATCTTTTCCATAAAAGTTCCCCAAATGGGGTGTGTTATTTTGGTTCTGACCCTGCTAAGCCAGTAATCAAATATGATACATTTCTACTTTATTCAGTATGTTTTTGATTACAGAGTCAAGTATTTTTAAAGGTTTATTAGCATGATTATATTACATGTATACATATAAATATATATCTTGAAATGTTTATAGCACTTGCCCTTTTTTCTAATCAGCTGTTAATCATCTTCCTATTCATCTGCGAAAAAATTTAATATATTAAAAGAGTATTTATACTTTGATACAACTATTTTTCTTGGTTTATCTGGACTTAACTGGCAGTAGTTTAACATTTTCATTCAATAAAACCTACTCATCTTTTCTTCTATTAGTTCCTTAATTTTAAACTATATTTTAAAAGGCCTGGCTGTATGGCCATCCACAGGAATACATTAATAGTTTTTGTTTCAGGTTGCATATTTTTTCTTTCAGTTTATGTTTTAAAATCTGGGATGTTTTATGCAGATTGCTTTTCACAAAGGTGGTATTTGTCCCAGGAGTCAGTAGATGAAGGTGGTAGACATAAACCCTTCAAGTTATCAGTTGTGTGAGATGGGTAAATTACCTCCGCTAACTCTGAGGGAATAACATTTGCTTTGTCTACCTCACAGAGGTGCTATGGGGGCTTGGAAGATCCAGCACTTTCAACTACCTGTTAATGATAAGTATATAACTAAGTAAACTTGGATTCATATAGCTTAAACCTGGTCTATTTAAATGTTTCATGTAATTCAGTCACTTGTTTCAATAAATATTTCTTAAATTATCTCATTTCTTTTAGGTATGGACAACTGAGAATTACCTATAACAGGCTCCAATGGAATAAAAGTTGAAAAGTTATCGACCTTTGTTTGTTTTTTGCCAGTTCTGGCTGTGGCTTGAACTCAGGGCCTGGGCACTGTCCTTGGACATTTTGCTCAAGGCTATAGCGCTCTGTCACTTGAGCCACAACATTATTTCTGTTTTTTTCTGTGTATGTGGTACCTAGGAATCAAATGCAGGGCTTCAGGCATGCTACTTGAACACTCTACTACTAGGCTATGCTCCTAGTCCAGTTACGTAGCTTTTTAAATGTCATCTTTCTTTTTGATATTACATAGGGCTGAGCAGAGTACTAATAAATAACCCTATTTTTTTTAACTTCTGAGATGAAATAACTGAGTCTGAAAAATCTGAACGGCCTTACTTAAAAAAATCAGGAATGGGTGTATTGGCTCATGTCTATATTCCTAAAATGATATGGGAAGTGGAGACAGGAGAATGGTGGTTCTAGGTCAGTACAGACAAGTCTTTTATATTGAAAAGTACAGAGCCGATTATCTTGAAACAAGGCTACAGCAGTAGTACACACACATACTACCAATTATTGGGGTGATGGAGGTGGGTGGATCATGACTCCAGATCTCAGGCAAAACTAGCACATGACTCAAACTAAAGCAAACAAACAGCACCACCAAAAACTCCTGGGTCTTGCCTTAAGTAGTGAACAGTTGCCTAGCAAACAGAATGCAAGCCCTGAGTTCAAACTCTAGTACAAAACAAACAAAAAAAATGAAAGATAAAGAAAACCTGAACTCAGAATTTTCTGAGTTTTAAAATTTTAATCTAAATTAACTTGTGGGTGAAACGCCATTCACAATTACACAATTAAATTTTAAATTCACCTCTGGGGGAGAGGCAAATCAAAGGTAGAAATCATTAATCAAATTTCATATTTTCATAATTTATCTATTCTAAAATCAAACTAAGCTGAGCCAGGAAAATGATGCTCTTACAAACATACATTCTGTATTTATTGAACATCTCTTTTGAACTATCACAGACCTACAGAATTCTCCAATAAAAAATATGCCTTCACTATTAATTTTTGACCAAATCTCCAGCCTATTAGATTAAGTGATACTCCACTTTGCTAACTGCCTGAGAATCTGGTGAAATGTGGATTCTTTGGTAGTTAGTTAGCAAGGAATAAATCCTGAGCCTGCATTTTCATCCTACTTCCAGGAGATAAACTACAGTTTGAACTGCATGAAATACTCTAAATAAAATTGCCTTTGATACACCATTCATAAACTTGTTCTTGGCTAGCTCTTCTCCAACCCTTCTTGATAAATCCCACTTTGGACTCAATTCATTCTTTAGGTCTATCTATGGTTATGGGCAGCAGCGAATCCTAAGGGCTTACAAGCAATTAAAATAAATTAAAAATTAAAATTAAAAGTCCAGCCAGGTGTTGGTGGCTAATGCCTATAATTATCCTAGCTAATCAAGACTGAGGTCTACGGATCATTGTTTGAAGCCAGCCCAAGCAGCCCAAGAGTCTCTGAGACTCTTATCTCAAAAAGCTGTGGCTCAAGTAGTAGTAGAGAAAAAGCTAGGGACAGTGCCCAGGCCCTAAGTTCAAGCCTCAGGACCAGCACACTTTAAGTAGATCTTTTATAAACTGTTTTGAAAGATTCAAAGTCAAAAGTGAAACAAAATTTTATCCACTAATACTAGCATCACTAAATTCTAGGCTGAGACTTGTGGTTAGTAAAAAGGCAAAGTGGTATGGAATTTGTCTATACATTTGACTTCCTGGATTCTATAAATATATCAGCGATTCATAAATTCCATACACTGTTTTTAGTTTCTCAATTACATCTCTAAAAATAGTATTATATCACAATCTTGGTGACTGCATAGAAAATAAGTTTTGAAGTATGTTAGAACATAAATTCCTGGATTGCTCTTGATTTCTGAGCCAATACATGGGTGAGAATGAACCTGTTTTCCCTATAAGCTCATCATCAAAGCTGTAGCTGTTACTTCTGAGCTATACTGGAGAATTACTGGTAATAGGCCATTCTGATAAACAAATACAGCACCAGAGAAACTTTCTAAAACAACTTATTACAATGTTTTCAATACCTGGACATTATGGGAATACATCTTCCATCCATTTTAAATCACGATGATGATTACAAATTTTTTACTCTGCCAAAATATACAAGTGAACTGGATATATGGATCAAGTGGTAGAGAACCAGCTGTGAATGCAAAGCTCACTGTGAGTGCAATGTCCTCTGATGAAGGTCTATTACTAGCACGAAAAAGAAGGAAAAAAAAGTGAAAAAGTTATATCATTTTGTTTAAATGATGAGCAATGATGATGAACATCTTTTAAGAGATTGAGTTTCCTAAAAATAAATGAAGGCAGGAAGATAACCAGCAGAGAGCTGAGAGGTTCCCAAATGAAAATTATTGTTTTGTCCTCTCCAGTAAATTCTTAATGTCTTCAGCTGCAGAGCAGCTCATTTCTGAGGTTCTTTTTGGCCTCATAAGTTAATCACACCAGGAGGAGTCAGTGTAACTTACATGCTTTTAGGAGTAATGATACGTTTAAATGATTAAACAATCAGAAAAAAAGCATATCTCTATAATGAAAGCAGTTAGCATGGAGATCTATGGTTTATATGAGTATCACAAGTCATTTGTAAATAACATGCTCATTTTAGATATGTGAAGAGTTCTGTCATGCCCTATGAAATAAATTATATTTTATTGGCACCAGGGTGTTTCATAACTTTTATTTATTTGCTGCAAGAGTGGAGAATTAAGATAGAGTAGTTTATTTCACCAAAAGATTGACAAATGGCTCATTACATCCTTATGGAGCTGAACTCATTGTATATATTTTTTCTTTTGGGGGGTAGGTATTGTCATTGCTTTACATGTTAACAACAGTGGCTATCAATACTCTTATTTTAAATCACTATTCCATAAACAACTCTCCAAACAATAGTATTAAATGAGAAGATATAACTTAAAATATAATGTGGTTTGGAGGAATGCATGGGTTGAATGTCAAAGAATTAAAGTAATGGCCTTTCCCCAGTGGGCTGCCAATAACCATCAATCTCAAACAGCAGTCACCTTACTATCACCTAACAGCTTGAGGCACAGAGAGTCAAACATCCACTTTTTGTTATTCAGATTAAATATCATTTACATTATATAGTTTCTTATTTCGCTAGAGACATAAGGTCAGAATTGATTGAATGTGTACTACCTGCATGTAATGATTTCTCGTTTTTTACAATCATGTGCTAACACTGCACAGTAATGGCCTATGGATGAAGAGACAGATGTACTACCAGTCATTCGCTACACATTTGCATTAACAAATCATCATTTAATTGAAGCCCATCCAACAAGTTTATGCTACTTAAATAAAGTTCCTTTCAATAAAAGATGTCATAATGACACATGGTTGTTAACTATGAGGAAAATTTTTTAAAATTATATTTATTTTTGTGTCAAAGGCTTAGGTGTGCATTAGACAACCATTTATTAATTTTAATTTTGCTTGAAATAAACAACCTGAAAAATGGCATCAATCCAAGCTGCTATGAAGCAGGATCATACACTTTTAGAGCAAATCATTTGCTAACAGAGTAAGCTCTGAAGATTCTTTCCTCTCCAATATATTATAGATTATGGCTTATATAAACCATTCAGGAGATATATGTTAATATTTAAGCCAAAGTTCTCATGTTAATTTAAACCCTGAACCTTGCAATTACCAGGGAAGACCATTGTTTTAGAGATATCATATTGAGTTTCTTGGAATAATACCCAATAGACTCACATTTGGTTTCATTTTAGAAAATGTGAAAGAAAACTGTGCAAATGCTGATTGTCAACTTTCAGTTCACAATTAGCGCTGATGTTCATTTTTAAGAATATTCTAATTGCATTGTACTATATTAACTAATTATTTTCTTTACTAGGGATGAAGGAAAGAGGAAAAAAGGAAAATCCTTATTACTACCTCTTAATCACTAAATTTCTTACCAGCCTAAATCTACCTAAATATAGAAATGACATTTTCTCTGCCCCTTTCCAAAGTTTTTTTCCTCCCAAACAATTAAAAAGAACTTTTGCAAACACCTGAAAAAGATCCAAACAGATTCATTTTAATATTCCTTGATATAATCATAACTTCCTCTAAAGAAAACTCAGCACATTCATATGCATTTGCTTCACAAACTCAGACAACCTGAAAGCAAAAAGGGTTTTTTCTACTGGAATGCTAAAAAAACAAAAAACAACAAAAAAACCCAAACTTATTTAAAACCGCTTTGTACAGATTAATAACCCAAGTGCAAATCATGATTCACTTTCTTGAAATGCATGTATATTTTTATGCACATGGACCTATGTTTGAGAATGAATATTAGCAAGGTATTTGGTTGTTAAGTCAATAAAAATTTGGTCCTCAAATGCATTTAAAATTGTTTTTCCAAAAAATAGAAATTATCTTTTATTTTTCCTGAATTTGCATTAATGGCGTATATAATTATAAAAAGGCAATAGAAACCTCTGAAGTATTTGAAACACTACTTGGTTCCAATATTATAGATTTTAAAAAATAAAACAGGATTTAAAAAACTATTTTTTTCTAATTCATACTGTACTAGGTTCATTTTATT
Organism: Megascapheus bottae; assembly: GCF_031878675.1. Taxonomy (NCBI): domain Eukaryota; kingdom Metazoa; phylum Chordata; class Mammalia; order Rodentia; family Geomyidae; genus Megascapheus; species Megascapheus bottae. Next base: position 19,426,114 of record NC_143510.1, read on the forward strand.
GTCAACTATAGAGACAGGTGAAATTTCCTCTCACTACAAGACTCAAACTAAATTATGGGATACAGAAGTGTGTCATAAATCAACTTCAAGTACTGAACAAAAGATAAATAACCAAAGATTTATATTCTGACATAACAAACAGTATTGAACTATAACATAAAGCAAAAGGAAAGAAAACAGCTAACCTTACTGTGATACTCCAGCAGGTTCTCTTTGCCCTCTTTGTATGCTAAATCAGAATAGTAATTATGAATATTCCAAGTTGACTTCTGTTTTCCAGAACTATGAGTTGTACATAAAACATGTCTTTTCATGGAAACAATTACCATTAATCAAAACACTGAAAGCTAATACCACTCAAGTCCAATCTACCGCTGTGCCCAGTAATATATCAAACTGTCTGTTGTCAAACACATTAAGTAAACGTAAATAGGCTGTTTTCACTACAAATAAAACAAAAAAATGCTAGCTAAGTAATTTTTAAATTCAAATTGCTATCTCAGTAATGCATTCTGTCACTGTATTTTAAGTATTCAATCATACTCCAACACAGACAGATCACTATTTTAAGTCTGGAAAAAGAGAATCAGTGGCACTGATAAATGAAGTTACATGCAAAAGACTTCCTATTTGAGTGGATTTGAATAACCTATGGTAATTTAGTACAGAAGTACAATTAAATATACAATATATTGCACTTTTAGGGGTTTTTAATGCTGTTATTTCCAAGCCAAAAAAAAAAAGGTTTTGGTGCTCAAAAGAGTTGTAAACAAACCATAATTTTTAAAAAGAAACAACTGTACCAAGGTCCATCAACCTAATGATGTATTTTTAGAAATTTTTACAATAAAGTGTCTTAGAAAAAATGACATAACTTATCTACTGAAAGTAGAAGCCACCTAAATTCTGCTTGTGTATTAGACAATTATATTACATAAATTTGCAAGGTGTAGTTATTATTCATAGCTAACTATGCAAAATCAGAAACTAATATATTTAGTTTCTATTTCCTTTTCAGAGAAAATGAGAGAGAAAGAAAAATAGAAAGAATAGGGAGAGGGAGACATTTTACAAATCAGAAATCTCTGTTTAACAGTTTCTAATCTGAAGAGAAGTCAAAGCATTTTGCAAGACAAGATCTTGTTAGAAGACAAGGATGGGAGCCATGGAGTTTAAAAAACAGATCAGATACTTAGTACCAGCAATCTCTGCTATAGATTTCTAGCTTTGTAAGACAAGATCTCCCAAGTATAATTAGTTCGAGATTGCTAACTACATGTTGCTGATGCATGTTTCTCTACACATACACAAAGGCACAGAGCAGTCCACGATAACTATCAAACAGTACATAATGATGATGTCTCTTCATTTAAAACAAAACAATTGATTATTACTTAAATGTAACCTTAAAAAAAGGACATGATATGCAGTGGCTGAGAAAGAACACATATACAAGAGCAGACTATTCTTTCACAGTAAAGGATATACAAGTCAACTGTGGAAGGACAGAAGTATGGTATACTCTACTATATTCTTACTGATAGTGATACCCAAGATTAGTGTAAATATAACCATAAAAAAAAGACCTGAAGTCCACTTAAATTATTTCATGAGTTTCTTCATTAGTCTCCTTCTAAAAAATTTTATCATCTTTGCTTTATTGTTAATCCTTTTCCCTTTTCATTTAGATGTAAAACCCTTATGTACTTTATACTTTTCTTTAAATACTTAATATAAGTAACCACAGGAGAATCTCTTTTCCCCTTGAAAAACTGCAAATAAAGATGTCAGCTATTGAGTATATTTGTGGCATCTCCAGCAGCTGCTGTTAAATACCAGCTGGTCTAGCTGATTAAAATTACCTCCGAGTTGGTATTATAAAGATGCCTGGGCAGCGTTGCTGTATTAATGGATTATTGAGTGAGCGATGAAAACCTTGGCCAGCTGATGCATTTTATTACAGATAGGCTTTATGATGTGTAATCACTGTAATTTTTACAACTAGAGGAAATATGAAAAAAGGAGTGAAAAAACCCCATTGAAACTGCTTTAACTAGATTATTCTCCCCATTTTGATTTCTAGAAGGAATCAAAGTACATAATTACTGTATTTAAATATACAGGTATAGACGTACAAACAATTTATCCACTCATCTATGTGGACACACTGTCTTCAATATAGACAAGCAGAAAAATGCATAGACAAATGTAGTATAAATACAATTTGTATGAATAGATAGTTGATGTCTGCCAATCCACCCAATTGGTTACAATAGGATCACATGACCCCAAATAGTTTTGAACTAATCACCAGCTGGGCAATAGCTGAAAATCCAAATCTGGCCAATTGGACTGTGGTTTGCTATCCAAGAGATGGGATCATTTCATTCCCTTTACCATTTCCCCTCAGTCATTCTCTTATAAGCCAATGTTTTTATAAAACTCTACCAAATTATCTCTTAGATCCTCTTTCACCTATATTCAAAAGATGGCATGTCAGTTTATTGGCTAAGTTAGTTTTAAGCCAGATCTGGATGCTACAGCAGCACAGCAGTCTATTTTACCAATTTCCATAGTCCTTTTCTGGCTCTCTCTCAATTGTTCTTAAGAATGAACACCAATTCTCGGAAGTCTATCACCAATAAATATAGTTCAAGAAGAAAATGAAAATTCATTTAATCTTGTGGGTCAACTGTCAGTGAATTAGGATCTTGAAAAAAGGGCAGATTTCAGATTGAAATCACAAATTTAACCATAAATTAATATTTAAGAACCTAATGTTTGTCATCATCTAAAATCAAGTTGTTGTTTTTGTTGTATGATAATATTTTCATCAGTCAACTTAATAAAATAGCCAATTTAATAAAATGCAAGTAACACAAATTTTCAGACACTAAAATTTACACATGACTCATTTGAAGCCCATCATAGGTTTTTGATTACCTTTTTAAGGGTCCAAGTGCTATGCTACTAGGTTTTCCTTTTTCTTTTGTAGATCATAGGGCTTGATGTCTGGGTCTGGGAGCTGTCCCTGAGCTTTTCAGCTCAAGGCTACTGCTTTATCACTTTGAGCCATAGCACCAATTTTAGTATTCTGGTGGCTAATTGGAGTTAATTCCGGTTTTCTGTGGCTAACTGGAAGTAAGATTTTCCTGTCTGAGCTGGCTTTGAAAGGTGATCCTTAAATCTCAGCATCCTGAAGTTAAGTGATGGCTCATACCTGAAATCCTAGCAGGTAATCAGGAGGCTAAGATATGAGGATCAAGGATCAAAGCCAGCGAGGGCACCAAAGGACCTGAGACACCTCCAGTTAACCTCTAGGAAACAGGAAATGGGGCTTGGCTCCAGGGTAGGGCGGTAGCCTTGAGCTGAAGAGCTCAGGGACAGTGGCCAGGCCAAGTTCAAGCCCCATGACTACCCCCCTCTTCCCCCCCCCCCTGCCAAAAAAATCTCAGCCTCCTGAGTATCTAGGACAATATACATTAGCCACCAGTGCTCGGCCAACATGATATTCTTTTGAGAATTACTTTTATTCATATAAGTAACTAAAAATACTAATCATATCCAAATATGGTGGAGACCTGTATGAAAATTAAGGTCATGCAAGTTTAAAACATTTCCTTCATATTTGATTATACAGTCTGAAATACATTTAAAATGTGGACCCACACAAATGAAAATAATTCCAGAAAGGGAATTCCAGAACTAATGACATTTGATTAACCTGTAACCTGTCCTTTAGAAGGACTATGGTGGTTTTCATTATTATAAACTCCCAGTATGTTGGGTTAAAAATTTATCATTGTTTAACATATTTGACTTAGTTTATTAGTGGGAATAACCTAAGTTGTCTATTATTTTCACAGATGTGCAATTTGACAATTGGAAGGGACTTTGTGGATTATCTGGTCCCTGTTTTCATTCATAAGGAATCTATACACGAATTTTTAATGGATAGGGAATACTGAGCCCTTGCTGTTACATTGGTATGATACATTCTGACACAATCCTAAGTCACCTACTTTCTAAATTCTTATAGTAGATGATTCTTACCTAGGTGCTGGGTGCTTACATCTATGATTCTAGTTAATAAGGAGGCAGAGATTGTGACAACTGTAGTTTAGGGCCATTCTAAGAAAAAAAAAGTTATGGGAATCCCTATATCAACAGCAAAAGCTCAACATGGTAGCATGTACTTCTCATCCCAGTGACAGTGGGAAAGACAGTTAACAGAATCATGGTACAAGATGACTTGTGCTAAACACCAGATCCTAATAAAGAAATAATAAGAGCACAAGAAGTTCAAGTTCACCTGCCCAGTAAGCACAAAGTCATGAGCTCAAACACAAGTACTTTTGAAAGAATATGGGACTTTTCAGGTGGTGATTGAAATATTGATCCCAAGGTATTGTACATTGTTCTTATCCAGTCTTCAAGAGGTTGGTAACTGTTTTAATAATCCTCTAAAGAACCAAATGATTTCAGCATAATACTTGATATCAATAGGTATTTGAAAATTTTGCTTAGTGAATACTGAATAACACTTTTTACCAGTTTTTAAACATTAAACTGAAAGAAAATCACAATTCAAAACTCACAAGGCACAAAAAAAACATGAAGAAACAAAGACAAATGACACAACAGTTAATTTATATTTCTTATTGTAAGAACTTACAAATACTACCTACTCAGGAAGAAGAGATCTACAGGATGAGGTTCAAAGCCATCCCAGAACCTAAGTTCTAGCCACATACTCACTTGAGAGGGAAAAAAAAAGAGAGGGAAAAAAGGGAAAGAGAAAAAAGAGAAAGGAGAAAAGACTCAAAAGAGAGAAAAGAGAAGGGAAAGGGATAAGAGGAGGGAGAGGAAGAACAGACTGAGTTACTGCAAATAAAGGGTTTATAGGTATAGACAATATGTAAACATTACATTTACATCAATGGTTATTTCAAATAAAACTTAATGATAAACTGGTAATTCAAATGAACTAAACTGATAGACTAAGCAAAAGATAAAATTCTTCCCATTAGAATATGCTTGTGGTTCTGTATCTCTATCCCTTTCTTTCGCTAGATAAAATAGAGTTTTTGACACGTGAAAAATTTGCGGGCACTGTTTTTTCTTCTGCATACCATGTGCAGTTAAAAGACATTATTGTAAGTGTATGTCAGTTTTACCATGCTAATTTAGAAAAAAATTACCAGTCTGTCTATAAAAGTATCTAGAATAGTGGTGAAATAGGATCTCCTTTTGTGAACTATCTGAACCTTGATTCTTATTCAGATATATAAATATTAAAGTTGTAAATGTAACCATATATTTACTGGAAATCACAAAATATCACAGGAAATCACAAATAGTGAGTTATGATCAATTGATTTATTTACATGCAATTTTTGAAATTACATATAATACTTGTAGAGTTAAAGAGCTATAATTAATTCTTTTGTTTGATGTAATATAGTTTGGAAGTGGCTTAAGCCTAATCATATATACTTCTTTTTAGAGTCTAGATATACAAATATACAAATAGATATACAATATACAAATATAGAAATACAAATATAGTAAGTGAATATGCTTTCTCTTTCATGTTAGTTATTTTCAATAGTCTAAAACACTTGTGAAAGAAGCCATTTAGTAAGAAGAAATTTTAAACTATAGCCAAAATTTTAGGGAAAAGATTATACTGGTCTATGTTAAGCATTGCACTTCCAAATATATATTAAAGTATTTTAGCTGCACCATTACAAGATCATATTGGAAATCACTAATTTCCTGAAGTTCCTAAGATGACTATATTGAAAAGTTTCACCAGCAAACTTTTACACAATTATACACATGAGTGTGATTATCTTTTCAGTATATCAAAAGTACTACAGGCCAGTCATGGTGTGGTAGATCTGTAATATCAGCTACTTGCCACAGACAAAGGGATTATGACTTAATATCAACCTGGGCAAATGTTAGTAAAATGTTCTCTCAAAAATAAGCTGGAGCTGGGTCTCTGTGATTGAAGTCTTTAACTCTAGCCACTCAGGCAGCTGAGATCCAAGCTCTGCAGTACAAGTCAGCCTGGGCAGTAAAAGTCTGAAAGACTCCCCCTCAAGACAAAAACCCAAACATGTTGTTCTCAAAGTATTATGTGCAGTTATTTCTTTCCTTTGATTGAGAAGGGGTGGGGGAGGGAAAGGGGGACAAAAACACAAGAAGGGGTATCATTGTGTGAGAAGTAATGCACCTACTACCTAACAAATATAACTGTAACCCCTCTATACATTACTTTGACAGTAACATTAAAAAAAAGAAAAATATAAGCCTGGTAAAAGCAAGCAAACAAATACAGGCTGGAAATGTGTATCAAATGGTGGAGCACCAGTAAAGCAAACAAGTTGAGCAAGTTCAAAGTCTTGAGTTCAAACCCCAGTCCTCCCTTATCTCCCCCCCCCCCCCCGCCAACTTACAACATAAAACACAAAAAATAACAACATCAAAAAATGAGGTAAGGGCAGTGGTGCAGGCCTATAATTCCAGCTACTCAGGAAGTACAGGTTCATGGTCTGCTGGCTAACTGGAGATGGGTGTCTCTAGAACTTTAATGTCCTGGCTAGCTTTGAAAGATCGCAGTCTTATAAGTAGCTAGGATTACAGGCATGAACCACTAGTGCCAGGTTATGATTTAAATTGTTCTTGGTTAATGTATATGTGATTATTCTTCCACTTTTACTTTTATTTTATTTTTAGCCAGTCCTGGGCCTTGAACCCAGGGTCTGAACACTGTCATTGGACTCTCTCAAGGATACAGCTCAGCCACTTGAGCCATGCATGTGGTACCAAGGAATCAAATATGGGTCTTCATGTATGCTAGCACTCTATCTCTGGGCCAAACTCCTGGTCCTATTCCTCCACTTTTAATCTACCCATTTAACTATTTAACAGTGAGTTCCTGTACACAACATATTGTTGGTTCATATTTCTATTCTACAATTTTCTTATTCGGAGCATTTAGACCGACTCTACATTTAACAGTGAAGCAATGTACAGGGGATGTTTGGAGAAAAATGAGAAGTAAGCAGAGTTGCTAGAAATAAGGCTTTCTGTGCTGAATTTTACTTTTTCTTTTCTTACAAAAAAACTCAGAAGAGAGTGAAAATACTGGAAGATATAAAAGCTGATAATTCAGTCACAAAGGAGGGAAATAGTTTAGACTGGTAACAAAGGAGCAAGATGAAGATAGTCAAGTCTAATGGTGAAACAGGAGTAAAAATCTGGTTTGGCAGAATTAGGAAAAAAGGGTAAGTTGCTTTTAAGGTGAAACCATGCACAGAAGCTAATAGAATCCATTTTTTGGAGTTCATTAAGGTAAATATTAATTTATATGAGCATATGCATATAGTTATTGAGCCTTAAGAGCTTATACTTTATTTTGTGTTATTGTTGTTCTTAGTGTATTATGTTATTTCTCTTCACTTTTTTTGCCCTTATGGTTAGTCCCATGTTGTTACTGTATCTGACTTTGTTACTGGTATATTGTACATATGTTTATTTGTTTATTTGAAATAGGAAAGGGAAGGGGTGGAAACAACCTGATTGGGGGGGGACAGGGGAGGGAAAAGGGGACAAAAAAACATGAGAAGGGATATCAATGTTTGAGAAGTAATGCACCTACTACCTGACGAAAGTAACTATAACCCCTCTATACATTTTCCTGACAATAAAAAAATCCCTAAAAAGATAGAATACATTTTTATCCTTATTACTTACAATTTTGTAACACCTGATGCCTCCTCCGCTTGGATTAGGAAAGGAGGTCACAGAAAATATGCAAAAATGTTTTATGGATCAGTAAACAGTTGGTATAAGACATTTAAGATATATAGTCCAGGATAGAGACTGTTGGAAATATGACTAAGAATGTTGTGAGAAAGTAAGAATGCTGTGACAGTAGATAAACAAGTTGCGAAAACTATAAAACTGATGGTTTGGGCACTGGAACCACTGCAGAAATAGTAATGCTATATTTATAATGTATGGAAAGCGCACTAAATGTGTATCTCAAAATTGGCTAATCCTGAAGAACAAAACACATTCAGAACCAATAAGACTAGTTTAGCAACTGAGCCAAGAGACTAACCTTGTGTTAATATTAAAAAGTAAAAATCCATGTAGCAGTCTACAATAAGCCCTTTCAATTCAGTACATCAGAGAAACCTCTTTTGGTAGAGTGTTTCTGCTTTCTTTTCCAATAAAACCATACTTTCCTTTATTTGTCAATGAAACTCAACAGAAGGCTCACCCTTTTTTATCCATATGAAAAAAATCTCATTTTTCTGAATTTGTAAGACAAAAGACACTGCACTTTACCTAATTTCAAAGGCACGTGTACTTCGTAGGCTGCTTATGAATATAATTGTCCAACGGGATAATTTTGGAAGATTTCAAGATATAATGGCTCAAATCGATTTTAACCTTCATTTTTCCAAGAAGTATGTAGGTTATTGGCAGATCATAGATTGTATTTGAAAACCTTTTTAAAGCATATCCCTCTTTTCCACTGCTCATATGAATTCTTGCCTAGACAACTGCAAAGGCCTTTAGTTTTTCACTTTTGAATTATATAAACTTTTATAATTCCTTCACGCTTAAAATTATTTCCTAGGATTTGATATATTTTAAATAAAAATAATGTTTTAAATTATTTTTACTGCTCTCCAGATGATTATTTTCGACAACTGCATTCCACTGAAGAGAGTCAACCATATCTAATTAGTTACATTGCTTTTCCAGCTCTTACACTTGATTCTCGTTTGCTTGAATTACTAACTTTTATTACCTGTCAGTGGTAATTACATTTCTACCAAGAATGGCATGTGGGCGGTACCTTTCCTAAGCTTGTGCATGTGTGACCTAACATGCCCAATTAGGTTCTTCTGTGCTAAACTATACGGTCATTTTGCCAGAGAAGGTTCTATTTCTTTTCCACAGCAAATAACATTTTACAGATCAAGATTAACATTAAAGTAACAGATTCTTTTATTTTCCTTATTAAGTACCTAGTAGTCTTAGCTAAATGAAGATGGTATTTAGACTTGTGCAAGAAAATTTAAACCAGAGGTTCTAGGTTATTATTGTTGCTATAATTGTGCTGATGGTACATCCTATTTAAAATATCCTGAGTTCTTTTTGTCCATATCCTTGTCATGGCTATGAGCCTTAATCTCTCCAACGCTTTCATCTACTAGTCCTTCTTTAGCAGGTTAGTTCCTGATTACTCCTCAAATACTGTGGGCTTTTTCTTGCCTGGGTCTTGAAAGCTTATCTGATGAAGCATATGAATGTGACACATGTAAGGAGAATATAAAATGCTTACATTTCTTAAGATTTTTTATTGTAATTAATAGAAGGGTTACATGATATTTGCCAGATAGAAGGTGCATTAATTCACATACATTGATACCCTTTCACATGTCTTGGTCCCCATTACCTTCCCTCCCACCCCAACCCCTCATCTTGTTTTCCCCCCTTCCCTATCCAATTTCAAATAACCAAATAAAAATATATCCGATATATCAGATAACAAAGTGAGATACTGTAGCAGTATGAGATAACCAAGGGACAGCAAAAGAGCTGAGAGATAACATAGTACATTAAGGACAACAATCATTCATTATATGGCTTTTGTTTCTATATCCTACAGGTCCTTTCAATTAGCTTCATACTATATGGCCTTATGTATCAAGGTTTTGCTCTATTGCAAATCTCTGCTGGGAGAGCCCAAGGTTTCTACTGATTATGACAAATGAGGGAAACCTCATTTGAACCAAAGTTCCTCTGAGTCTGGCTTACTTCACTTAATATGATTTTTTCTAAATCTTTCCATTTCCTAACAAATGGGGCGATGTTGTTCTTTCTGACAGCAGCATAGAATTCCATTGTGTACAAATACCACAACTTGTTGATCCACTCATCAACTGAGGGACATCTAGGTTGGTTCCATATCTTTGCTATGATAAATAGTGTTGCAATGAACATCGTTGTGCTGGTGGATTTAATATGTCCTTGTTTCTGGATGATTGGGTAAATGCCAAGTAGTGGAATTGCTGGGTCATAGGGGAGCCCTATGTTTAATCTTTTGAGGAACTGCCATACTGCTTTCCATAGTGGCTGAACGAGTTTGCACTCCCACCAACAGTGTAGTAGTGATCCCTCCTGGCCACATCCCCTCCAGCATCTGTTGTCATTCGTTTTCCTGATCCTGGCCATTGCTAACTGGAGTGAGGTGGAATCATAGAGAGTTGTTTTGATTTCCATTTCTTTTATGACCAGAGATGTTGAGCATTTCTTCATGTGTCTATAGGCCATTTTTGTTTCTTCTTCAGAGAAGACTCTCTTTAAGTCTTTGGCCCATTTTTTAATGGGATGGTTGTTACTTTGAAAATTAGTTTGGGAGTGAGTCAATTTTTTGAGCTGTTGATATATTTTAGATATGAGGCCTTTGTCCATTGTATGGTTGGTGAAGATCTTCTCCCACTCCGTAGGCTTCGTAATTAATTTACTAGCTATGTCCTTTGCCATACAAAAGCTCTGCAGTTTAATGCAGTCCCACTTATCCAGCCTTTCTCTGATTTGTTGTGATTCTTGGTCCTTATTAAGAAAGTTTTGACCTGTGCCAAGGAGGCCTAGTGTATCTCCTATTCCTTCCTGTAAAATTTTCAGTGTGTCGGCTTTTACCTCGAGGTTTTTGATCCATTTGTATTTAATTCTAGTACAGGGTGACAAAGAAGGATCCAACTTTAGTTTTCTGCAGGTGCTTAACCAGTTCTGCCAGCACAACTTGTTGAAGAGGCTGGCTTTCTTCCATTCTATTTTTTTGGCTCCCTTGTCAAAGATTAGGTTGCCATAGGTCTGTGGTTTAATATCTGGGCCCTCAGTTCTATTCCATTGGTCTTCAGGCCCGTTCCTGTGCCAGTACCAAGCTGTTTTGATAATTATAGCTCTGTAATAGAGTCTAAAGTCTGGTATTGAAATTCCTCCTGCGCTGCTCTTTCTGCTAAGAAGTGTTTTTGCTATACTGGCCAACTGTCTACAACAACTCAACAAAAAAATTGTACACTATGATCAAACAGGATTCATCACAGGGAGGCAAAGTTGGTTCAACATATGCAAATCAATTAATATAAATCAACACAACAGGAGCAAGGACAAAAATCACATGATTGTCTCAACAGATGCAGAAAAGGCATTTGACATGATCCCACACCTCTTTATGTTAAAAGCTATGGAAACCTTGGGCTCTACTAGCAGAGATTTGCAATAGAGCAAAATCTTGATACATAAGGACATATAATGTGAAGCTAATTGAAAGGACCTCCAGGATAGTGAAACAAAAGCCATATAATGAATGATTGTTGTCCTTAATGTACTATGTTGTCTCTCATCTCCTTTGCTGTCCCTTGGTTATCTCATATTGGTATAGTATCTCACTTTGTTATCTGATATATTGAATTTATTTGTATCTGGATATTTGAAATTTGATAGGGAAGGGGGGAAAACCAAGACGGGTGGGGGGTGTGGGGGGGAGGGAAACGGGTACCAAGACATGTGAAAGGGTATCAATGTATGTGTATTAATGCACCTTCTATCTGGCAAATGTCATGTAACCCTTTTAGTAATTACAATAAAAAAAAAGAAAAAAAAAGCTATGGAGAAACTAGGAATCCATGGCACATTCCTCAATATAATAAAGGCTGTGTATGACAAACCCACAGCTAGTATTATACTTAATGGCGAAAAACTAAAGCCATTCCCTCTAAAATCAGGAACTAGACAAAGATGCCCACTCTCTCCACTACTCTTTAACATAGTATTAGAATTCCTAGCCAGTGCAATAAGGCAAGAAGCAAGCATAAAGGGGATCTAAATAGGGAAAGAGGAAGTAAAACTATACCTCTTTGCAGATGACATGATTCTGTATTTAAAGAACCCTATAGACTCTACTCCCAAGCTCCTTGAGCTGATTCAAAACTTTGGAAGGGTAGCAGGGTATAAAATTAACCCTCAAAAATCAACTGCCTTCCTCTATGCCAACAGTGTGAGGAATGAGGCAACAATAAGGAAAGCAACTCCTTTCACAATAGCCTCAAAGAAAATAAAGTACCTAGGAATTAGCTTAACTAAGAATGTAAAGGACCTTTTTGATGAAAACTTTAAGACCTTGAAAAAGGAAATTAAAGCAGAACTGAGGAAATGGAAAAACCTCCAATGCTCCTGGAATGGAAGAATTAACATCATGAAAATGACAATCTTGCCAAGGGCTATCTACAAATTCAACGCAATACCCATCAATATCCCAATGTCATTCTTTAAAAGAAATAGAACAGGCAATCCAAAATTTCATATGGAATAATAAAAGACCCCCATATAGCAAAAGTAACAAACATCCCTTTAAAAAATGGGCCAAAGACTTAAAGAGAGTCTTCTCTGAACAGAAACAAAAATGGCCTATAGACACAGGAAGAAATGTTCAACATCTCTGGTCATAAAAGAAATGCAAATCAAAACAACTCTAATATTCCACCTCACTCCATCAGAATGGCCAGGATCAGGAAAACGAATAATAACAGATGTTGGAGGGGATGTGGCCAAGAGAGATCACTACTACATTGTTGGTGGGAGTGCAAACTCATTTAACCACTATGGAAAGCATTATGGCAGTGCCTGAAAAGGCTAAACATAGAACTCCCCTATGAGCCAGCAATTCCACTACTTGGCATTTATCCAACCATCCAGAATCTAGGGCATACTAAATCCACTAGCACAACAATGTTCATTGCAGCATTATTCACCATAGCAAATATATGGAACCAACCTAGATGTCCCTCAGTTGATGAGTGGATCAATAAGTTGTGGTATTGGTACACAATGGAATTCTATGCTGCTGTCAGAAAGAATGACATCGCCCCATTTGTTAGGAAATGGAAGGACTTAGAAAAAATCATATTAAGTGAAGTAAGCCAGAGTCAAAGGAACTTTGGTTCAAATGAGGTTTTCCTCATTTGTCATAATCAGTAGAAACCTTGGGCTCTAGTAGCAGAGATCTGCAATAGAGCAAAACCTTGATACATAAGGCCATATAGTATGACGTTAATTGAAAGGACCTCAAGGATATTGAAACAAAAGCCATATAAGGAATGATTGTTGTCCTTAATGTACTATGTTATCTCTCATCTCCTTTGCTGTCCCTTGGTTATCTCATATTGTTACAGTATCTCACTTTGTTATCTGATATATTGAATTTATTTGTATTTGGTTATTTGAAATTTGATAGGGAAGGGGGGAAAACCAAGACGGGGGTGGAGTGGGGGGGAGGGTAATGGGTACCAAGACATGTGAAAGGGTATCAACGTATGAGAATTAATGCACCTTCTATCTGGCAAATATCATGTAACCCTTCTATTTATTACAATAAAAATAAAAAAAGAAAATGACAATTTTGCCAAGGGCTATCTACAAATTCAACGCAATACCCATCAATATCCCAATGTCATTCTTTAAAGAAATAGAAGAGGCAATCCAAAATTTCATATGGAATAATAAAAAAGCTTACATTTGATTTTTACCATCCAAGCCCTCATACTTCATGGCTTATATGTTTAAAGTCTAATATAAATAACTGAAAAGTAAAGGACCATCTCAATTTAGTTGTTTTAAGGAAATTATTTAAACTATTGGCTTTTTTTTTCTCTAAGCAAGGTGTTTTCATTATACTTTGTTACTTTATTTTTGTAGTGAATGGAGCCAGATATAAATACAAGCAGGCAAGTCTTTAGAAACATTGTGCTATCAAAATTAAAAACACCCTTTGTCCTTTGTCTCATCATTTTGTCATGCCCCATCCCTTCTCCAAATCAGATAAATGTATGTACAAGAGACAGAATGCCAAAATCAAAACCAATGGCAACAGGATAAACCAAGGGGGGAAACATGAAATAAAGAAAAATAGCTTACACAGTCCATTAAAAACAGCTGGGCATGGTGCCTCACGCCTTTAATCCTAGCTACTTGGAAGGCTGAGATCTGATGATTAAGGTTCAAAGCCAGCCTGGGCACAATAGGACTTGAGACACTTATCTCCAATTAACCTCCAGAAAATGGGAAGTGGAACTTGGCTCAAGGGTAGGGTCGTAGCCTTGAGCTGAAGAGCTCAGGGACAGCACTCAGGCTAAGTTCAAGACCCATTATCCACAAAAACAACAAAACAAAACAAAACAAAACAAAAAACCCAAAACAACAAGAAGACTTCTTTTGCTTCCATATTCTAGAGTTCATTTTGATTGTATCATTTTATATTGAGCTATTACGATCCTCTGCAAAGGACTATCCTAAACATATACTAATTATTACAGATGAAGGAGACCATGGAGCCTATGTTTTCTTACTTCCCTTAACATGAATTTTCCCCATCTTTCCGTTTCCTTGCAAGTGAGGCAATGCATTTTTTTTTGTTTTTATATATATATTTTTATTGTAATTAATAAAAGGGTTACATGATATTTCCCAGATAGAAGATGCATTAATTCACATATATTGATACCCTTCACATGTCTTGGTCCCCATTACCCTCCCCTTACTCCCCCCATCTTGGTTTTCCCCCCTTCCCTATCCAATTTCAAATAACCAAATACAAATAAATCCAATATATCAGTGCATTCTTTCTTATGGAAGCATCAAACTCACAAGACACTGTGTTGGAAATCAACTTTACAACTTGGGGAGGTGGAAGGGTAGCTGGGGGAGGTAGAAAAGTGGGGGAAAATAAGTGAGGAGTAACAATGTTCAACAAGAAATGTACTCATTACCTTACTCATGTAATTGTAATCCCTCTGATATCATCCTTACAATACAATAAAATTTTAAAAAGAAAAAATATCTATGTAATGTAACAAATTTCTAATTTTTAGCCGTAGAATATTCTACAAAAGTCATGCATTTGCTTTTCAAGATCTTCCTATAGGAGCTTTGTGATCCTTCACCATGCTTTCAAGTGTTCTTAACCTGAACTGTTAAGAATACCATCAAATCCAGGCCCAGAGCTCAAGCCCCACAACTGACAAAAAAAAAATACTATCAAATCAACTCTAAACCTTAAATTATGACCAATTTATTAGCTTATTCCATCGATATCTATTACGTACAAAGAGAATTCTATGGCCTTACAAAAAGCCAACCTCCTATATGCCTTAAGAGAGTTAGAAAACTATTAAAGCAATTTACACTTATCTTTATAGTGCTTTTACTGCCATCACATATTTTACCACTTTAGCTAGACAGAGATAATTTTAAGGTGAATAATTATACTCAACTTTTGATGACTAAGAATTATATTTTTAATCTTTATATGGCAAAAATAGCTTAAAAAAACTTTGTACTCCGCTGTTAATTATACTGTGTTTTGCGCAAGAGTGGATACACTACGATATAAATACTTATGTTGCAGTTTTAGCAGGTTTATCAATAATAAAGGTATTCACCAATTAAGTTAGTATGAACCCCCACAACAACACAAATTCTAACCCTATTCTATTCTAAAATAGGAAATAGACAAGAAAGATATATAATAAGCATTTGGGGAATGTGGAATTTACCCCAGGAGTGTTGTAAAGAGCTCATAATTTGAATATGTCAAAGCCCAAGTGTGTTATGAAGGTCTTTCCTCAAAAGTAACATTAATTTTATATTCCACTGATGCTTATTAGGTAGGAACTCTACTTATGTCAGTGTAAAATGTAGTCAAAAGTCTACAGATTCAATATGTTTAAGGTAATAGTAAAATTTTTCATCTTATTAGAAAGGAATATTGTAAAAGTATCAAGTGAAAAAATACAGAATGTTTACATGAATCTGCTGTGATTAAGCATCTTTTGGACTCACACCACATGTGAACAGTGGCAGAGCTGAAACACAAATATGCTAGATATTTCTACCAAATCATAGCCAAGTGATGAAGTCATAGGACTTTATGCACATAAACATGTTGACTGATATATTGTATATACGTTTATTTAAAATAGGAAAGGAAAGGGAGGAAAACAAGGTGATTGGGAGAGGGTAGGGGAAGGTAAGTGGGGACAAAAACAGGAGAAGGGGTATCAATGTGTGAGAAGTAATGCACATCCTACATGATGAATATAACTGTAACCCCTCTGTACACTATCCTGACAATTAAAAAAATACTTAAAAGCTAGCCTTAATACAGTCATGTTTTACATTGGTAATTAGTATGTATTTCTAAGTTCTTAGAAAATTTAATATTTAAAGAAGCCCAAATACAAATCAATAATTGGCAAACATAATTATTAAACAAAATAATAAAGGTATCAATTACTTGAATTACAGCAAGAGAAACATAATTCTGAATGCAATGTAATTTTCTATTAAATTAACGAACAGTGTTATTTATTTTCCAAGTATATTATTTTACATCACACTGAACATTTATTGGCAGCTCAGTTTGGTTTAACCTCAATAGTAATTAATGAAAATACCTCAAAATTTAAAAAAAACTTATTTTACCCTCTAGGTGTTTCTGTCACGATAAGAAGTATATAGATTGGTAATTCAACTTATGGTCCTATGGTCCTAAACAGGGGCACAATATTACTCAAGCATTATAGCTTTTCATGTGCTTCATAAATAGTAATAAAACAACAACAACAACAAAAATCTTGAAAGTGAAATGAGAGGTCTGGTAGCTTGGCTCAAGTGTGCACAGAACTTACTTAGCAATCAAACGGCTCTCAGTTCAAAACCCAGTACTTCCCCCCTCTCAAAATAAAAAGTGGAATGGGAAACATTTTTACATTATAAAATTAAAAGAGGCCAACAGTAAACACAAGTACTCTTTTTTTTAAAGAACACATTATATAATTTAAAGATAATATAAGCTAAATAAGGTGGTGCAAACTGTATTCCCAGCACTTGAAAAGCTGGGGCAGGATTTAAATATTTAAGGTTAGTCTGCAACACATAGCAAAACCCTATCTCAGTATCAGAAGGAGATGGGGAGAGGAGCAAGTGACAGATAATGAAGATGACATTATGTACACATTACTGGAATAAATGAGGCAGCTATGGTTACTACAAGTTATGATTTTGTTGGGAATTTTTATAAGGTGAGAAAGATTAAGTGTATGCCATGAATCATGAAATTATGGGCCAGGATGTCAAGAAGCTATATAAACTGCTTTGAAGATAGAACTGAAGAAAATTAGTATCTAATATAATAAAGAAAACTGAAAAACCCTGCTTATGAGTTACTGCATTTAGGCCCTTGTCAATACCATCACAATGTAAAGCACCAGTGCAGACAGAGAGGCAAAACACTTTAAGACATGATAAACATGTGCAATACCAACTTCCTTCCCTCATATAAAAGACCAGTTTCATACTTAGCAAACTATGTGTTAAGCATAGTGCATAGTGAAGAGGAACAGAGAATTTTACTGCTTACGTTATCACTCACTGTTTTAAGGTACATTTTTATGCTACAAAATAACCCAAATGTGTTACTAGCTAGACTTACAAGCTTAAGTCATGAATAATCTACAGTGCTGCCCAATATCTATGTCACATATAACATTTTGTTTCTAGTGGTAATGATATATCTGTTCTCAGTGAGGTCAAGATTAAATCACAGAAATAAACACAAGCAGTCTTTAAATAAAAGGACAGATTTTTTCAATCACAGTAAAGTGTGTCCAGAGAATAACATCAACTTAGTTATTGTCAGTGAAAGACTGTGTAATACAAAACACAAAAACACTCACAGAATCATTTCTTTAGTTCCAACTTTGGAAATAATCAAGATCTTTTGTGATTCAAATAATGAATTGATATTTTATGGAACATCTTCTAAGTGTGTGCCAATAATATAATCTTAATTTTATATATTCTACCCAATAACTGCTCAGCAGTAGACATAAAAAATTCGACTAATTCAATATAATAAATCTGTTTTTATCCATAGCATTATATAACAAGCTTATTCTAATTAAAATCAAAGTTTTTCTAGTTTGCATATGTATCTTTCAAGTCACTGAAAAATATGAACATGCACACACAAATCCACACCTATTTAGTGACTAGCTCCTATTCTACAACTAGTTACAAAAAAATCTGCGGCTGAAGAAACTGAATACCCTATTTTCACTAAATGACACGAACAAATGGATAGCACACATCTAACTTTTAAAATTGCTTGGATTGTACATTGGCTTTATCTGTAAAGGAGATGTAGAACTCTGCACGTTCTTACAACACTTAGCTTGACTTTTCAAGATAGCTCTTGCCATCCTGAAATTCTCATTGAGTTTCTCAAATGAGGTCTTTAATCTTTCTTTTGTACTGGGTTCTGCAGTAAATTAGTAAATTCTGCCTGGGTTTTAATGATAAACTTCTCTATTTAATATTCATAAAGTTAATCTAAGCCTTAGTATCTTCACCTGTAACAAAGAAGAGAAGACTCAATTTATAAGGTTGATGTAATAAGGTCATATAGTAGGACACTAAATGAAAGGATCTCTAGGATATTGAAACATAAGCCATATAATGAATGATTGTTGTCCTTAATGTACTATGTTGTCTCCCATCTCCTTTGCTGTCCCTTGGGTATCTCATATTGTTATAGTATCTCACTTTGTTATCTGATATATTGAATTTATTTGTATTTGGTTATTTGAAATTTGATAGGGAAGGGGGGAAAACCAAGATGGGTGGGGGGGTGGGGGGGAGGGTAATGGGTACCAAGACATGTGAAAGGGTATCAATGTATGTGTATTAATGCACCTTCTATCTGGCAAATATCATGTAACCCTTTTATTAATTACAATAAAAAATTAAAAAAAATAAGGTTGATGTAAATATTAGATGAGATGATATATGTAAAAGAAACAGAATAGTAGAACTGGGTACACAAGACTACAAAAAGATGAATTGGAAAAGTCCTGAAAGAGTTCTTAACTCTAGAAACATAGAAACAATGACACATCATAATTAGGCATAACTACATAGAAACTCTTATACTTACAACCCATATATCTGTGGTGCAATTTCTAGTCTGTTCAAATGCATGTAGAGTTCAATATCATGCTTCTTCAGTAGATGATCCTGAATCTGGTTGACTTTAGTAACCACAGCAATTGTTGGCCCTAAATCCTGTGGTCTAGCAAAGGGAATTGGGGTCATCAGAGTTTCTTTCCCCTATAAACAGGAAAAAAAGGAACATCTATTAATTTAATATAAAAATGACAAATGCATGGAGATCAGTCTGTTATTTTATAAAAAGGAATTTAAACAAGAATAAAAATGACTTTTATCATTTGAAATATGATGTAAAAATCAATGTTAATAAATTCTTTAATAAAAATAACTACCTTAAATTGCCTCATGGTAAATGCTCAAAAATACAGAATCACATGCTGAGATATCTATGACTATTCATAGAGCAATATCCAGGCAATTTATTCTGAAATATGTTTAAATGTAGATTTCCATGACATTTTCTCTGGTGATATCATGTATACAAAGTTATTTTTTGATTAGAAGTGGTAGTGAGGACAACAAGCTGGCATGGCTAGTTGATCTGATCAGCCACAATATACAAACAAACAGTTTGACAAAAACTTTTTTCTTGTGGCAGAAAATGAAAGGATGCAAAACAGTAAGCAAAAAACTCTGAGCTTTTCTTAGATGAGGGGTGGGGGTGGGGGGAGGGAAATGGGGACCAAGACATGTGAACGGGTATCCATGTATGGGAATTAATGTACCATCTATTTGGCAAATATCATGTAACCCTTCTATTAATTACAATAAAAAATATGAAAAAAAACTCTGAGCTTTCAAAACTTCACTAAAAAGGACAGAAACAGGAAATTAATCCTAGAAAATAAGATGTTCTCTAATTGGACTTTTATGTAACTAGTTGAAAGAAAAGAATTCAAAACTCTATGAACCAAAAATAAAGCATACTTAAAAATTAACATTTATTTAGCTCTCACTAAATTTCCCTTTCCTCCCCTCTGCTATGTTATACTGAGAGATAAATCATTAACTCATTTCAATGCTTCTATGTAAACTTCAAATTTCCATGTACCCCTTCATTCTACTGATTCTTCCCAAGAGACTGATTATTTCTGATGACATTTGAACTGAGGCTCCACCTCAGTAATATTGATATTTACATACAACACACTTTCATGATTTTCAGTGTATCAATTCTCAGTTTAATATGCTGATTCTGAAAATCTACTTTATAATAGTTTTGTTCTGTACTAATATGCTATCCCTGAATGACTTCAATCACACACAATGTTCAATTAACAAAACCTTACAAATACACTAAAACCACTAAAATATACACTACAAAATGTGAATGTCTGGGCTGGGAGTTTGGCCTAGTGGTAGAGGGCTTGTCTAGCATGCACAAAGAACTAGGTTCAAATCCTTACTACCACAAATAGAGAAAAAGCCAGAAGTGGTGCTGTGGCTCAAGTGGAAGAGCGCTAGCCAGGAGAAAGTCCAAGGGCAGTGCTCAGGCCCTGATTTCAAGCCCCAGAACTGGCAAAACAAAATCTAACAAAAATGGTCAAGGTATATAAGTAAGGCTAAGAAAAAGGGTAATGGATATCAATTCTAAATGTGTAAATTCAATAATGCATTAATAAAAGGAAAGCAATCTTTTTGATACACATTTGCTCTATATACTTAAGTAACAATATGAATATAAGTCACTAGTACAGCAATGGAAAGTTTGGAATAATTTATATAATGAAGGAGCAATACTGATGAATGTATACGCAGATTAAGAAGTACATTCATATGAAACAATCATGTTGCTTTTGTATATGTCATTTTTGTTAGAGATATATGATAGATTACCAACATCAATCTACTGCAAAAGATATTTGTATTTTCTTACAGTAATAACAGTTGAATATTCTGTATTAAAATGAAGTGACTATACAGAAAATATCTGCCATTTCAAATATACTGCAAACATCTGTACTGTGGAATTTACCTTCTGACCATCATGCTCGAAAGTAGAAAACCAAGGCTCAGCAGTTTCCATAAGCTGTGAGAACATCGCACTAAAAGTTAAAAATTAAATAATGTTATGTAAAAGTGTCATTAAAGTATGATAATGTAAGAAAGAAAAAATAATGAATTTTGTACTTACTAGGCATCATGTTCCAGATACTCCGGGTTCAAGAGAGTTTTCATTTCCTCACTTAACAAAGTAATAAAAGCAATTAAAGTTATAATCTATATGATCCAAGTGGATAGTTTGCTATATTCTACATGCTTAAGCAGACTTCATATAATATAAAAACTGCTTTTTGAAAGATCATTACAATTAACAGTAAAATTCCTTCTTTTGGTAAAGTTCAATAACACTTTTAAAGCTCAGAAAACAAAAATGAATGGATAAACTTTTTTAAAATCATCAGAAACAAATTATCTACTTTATTTGTTAATTCTATATTAACTATTTACTTTTTCCAGATAATAAATACAGAATGTAACAATAAATTCAAACAAATTACTATTCCATGGTAAATTATATATATTCTAAAAACCAAATAACAAACACATAGTTACTGATTAAATATGTACTGCTATTTTAATAGTACGGGGGTTTCAACTCATGCTAGGCAGGCTGCTGCAGCCATCACTTGCAACTCTTCCTATTGTATTTTTGATATGTCTTGAATTGTGCCCAGATTCTAGGTAGTTTTCTTAGCTCCTTTACTTGTGAACCAAGATAAGTGAAAGCTGGCTAGGAGAAAATATCTCAGAAAATGAAGTCATGAGAGGATAGTATAAATGACCAGAATGAGTCATTAAGAGTTTTTGTTTGTCTTAAATATATTGCCTTTTTGATTATTAATTAAATGTCTTCCTTTGACAGAGATTTAACATTTTCAGAGACACTGCTGATTGAAACAACAGTGCCCCACAGCCACACTGGCATTCTAACAATTAGATGAAACAGATATTCTCTGGAAACAGTCAAACGTCTGTTACTCAGAAAAACAGGAATCATGTATTTGAAGTAATTTTGAGATTAAAAAAAAAAGTGGCAGTGAGGGTGAGAAAACTCAAAAACTTGCCTGGGCTGTGCAGACTCACTGGCATGTAGAAAAGCCTGGTGGTCACAGTGAAGGATAAAGACTATAGGTGCCAACAGCTCATGCATACCCTGAAAAACAAGATCAAAGGAAATAATCAAGGCAAGGATACAGAGAGTAGCAGTTGACTTAAATGCTTTTTTTTTTCCTTTTTATTCTAATGTGGTGCTGGGGATTAAGCCCAGGTCTCCCACATGGTAGGCAAGGATTTTACTACTAAGCCATATCCCTAATCTGCTACTGCTTTTTCAACAAATGCTTGCTCCCAAGATGTCCATTTCACACAGAAAAGTATAAAAATGGAAAGGAAAAATGAGATTTTATCTACTTTTAGAATTTGATTCCAATCCAACCACTATGCATATTCTTCTTTAAAACATAGAGAATAGTTTTCTTTCAAATGAAATGACAATAATTTGGCATGTTAGAAAACCTTGCACCTGTCACTGCTACAAGATCTATATTCATAAATATGAATTTCATTTATGCAAATTATAATCATGAGCCACAGTATAAATATCGGCAGTAAGGGCAACTAAGAACTGTAGACCTAAGGAAATTGCATCCAATGTTTTCATTATGTAATGGCTCAAAATTAGGATGTCTGTAGATTTAGGAAGAGCTGAAGTCAGCTAGGAGTGCTGGATAATAAAAGCAACCTTTGGCAGATGTAATGGAAAATAGTTTTATGATAAAAATTTCAACATGTTTATCAGAAAACAAATGTAATTTTTCTGCACTACTTCAATTATAAAAAATACTTTTCCATTTATTCAATGAGTTGATCAATAAAATAATCTCCTTTACACTAGAGTTAATTATAGATTACACAAACAGGCATAGAAAAAAAAAAAAGGATCTTAGCTTCCAGGCTATCTTTACAAAGTTAGTCTAAAAGTCCATTGAGTATGTAGATAGATAGATAGTAGAGAAATAAAATATTATAGGTTACTAATTAGTATTGTAGATTTAGGTTTTTCTAGTTTAAACATAAAATGTCACATTTTATCAAGTCAGATTACATTCTCCTGTTTCTTCTTCCATTTTTTTTTTGTGCCAATACTAGAATGTGAAATAGGGGCTGCATGTTCCGGCTTACCATTTTGGCACAAAGCTTGAGCTCTACCATTTGAGCTATAGCTCCATTTCCTGCTTTTTGGTTGTTAATTGGAGATGAAAATCTCAAAGTTCTTTTTGCCTTGGCTGGCTTCAAACCACAATGCTCAGACCACAGCCTCTTAAGTACCTAGGATTACAGGAGTAGCCCAAAGAAGCCCTGCTTCTTAAAGAGAAAATTACCACTTTCCCTTGGCTTACTAATAAAGGGTAGCATTTATTATTTCTTTAGAGGAAATAAAACTAAAATATAGGAGCCAGGTAAAGAGAAGCTTTTTGGTGGTAAAAACAGAGGTTTCCTTTATGCTGAAGAAAAGACACACAGCATTATGTGCAGTCCACTCTTCTGTACTGGTATTAGGAAATCAATTGTTAACAGCAGTGCTAAAAATACCATCCAACTTCATAGAAAGCTATAGTCATTTTGAGACTGAAACTATCTTTTTTGCTAATTCTTACAAGGTGTACATTTTGTAACAGTGCAATGTTTCATTTTTCCCAATGAATTGTATCAGTTCTTTACCAATAAAAGATATTAATTTGTTATCATTTTTGGTACGAATAATTTCCTATGTTATATGTTCATCATTAACTCTGATATCTCATGTCATCTGTAGTTAATAGTCAATGAATAATTTCATGATTTTATTCTTTCATGTCTGAAAGTACTTCTTTTGTGTTAAATAGTAGTTTAATTTTGTCCTGAAGAATGTTTTGATTTTTCTCCAAAGATTTAATACATTTACTGAATATTATTCTTCTCTTAAATAAATTCAATCTAGAGAATAAATTGAATAGCCTGTCTCAAAGCATCACAGAATATTTCTAAAATGCCATTTTTACTTTTACGTTAACTTGAATGTTAGCATTAGCTCAAATTTTCTTTTTAGAGTTATTGGTATTTTACTGGCTTACATATTTCTAACAACTATAGATACATGACCTTCCAAATACTATAAACTAGATTTTTCTACTTACTTTTACCATTTGTAATCTAGTCTATCAGTTTCTATTGTGAATCTCTGTCTGCTAGGAGAGTCCAAGGTTTCTACTGATTATGACGAATGAGGGAAACCATTGAGCCTATGTTCCTTTGAGTCTGGCTTACTTCACTTAATATGATTTTTTTCTAAGTCTTTCCATTTCCTTACAAATGGGGCAATGTCATTCTTTCTGACAGCAGCATAGAATTCCATTGTGTATAAATACCACTTCTTGTTGATGAACTCATCAACTGAGGGACATATGGGTTGGTTCCAATCTTTGATACACTCAGCCTAATTTTAATTATGTTCTAAAATCTAAGTGCCAGTGATTGAATATAGAGATTCCCTTCTTGAATACTTGTTAAACATGTCATTTGAAATATGATGTAAAATTGAATAATAAATTCTTTTATAAAAATTAGTATGTATATATACAATATATTATATACACAATAATTATATTATGTAGACATATCTTCAAAGTAAAGACAAATATTCTCAAAGAATGATCTGAATTCTACATGCAGCTTCTATCTATGCATATGCACAGCATTTTTGCTTCCTGTAAACCTTTATCCTGCTAGGTCATTAGTAGTCACTGCACTCCAAATTTGTGCCTGTTGAAAATAAAGGTAAAGTTTTCTTCATCAACAGCCTGTAGGCTCACAAAATTGAACCTGTTCTTTTATCTGCTTGTGTTCATTTAGCCCACCAAGCAGTCTTTATTAAAGCTGAGGCATCAGGCAGTCAAAGTTCATTAATACCATTTATATAATCTCTGCAATTTCAATTAACTCAGCAAGACATTCTACTACATGATAACAGTCTCATTAATTCAATAAAATCCCATAACTATTAACAATATGGTCGATGTTAAACGGGGTGTCACCTAGTACAAAATAATAGCTTTAACAGCTTGTGATGAAACTCAGAGTTTTTTGTTAAATTTGATCTCACTAAATATTCAGTACTTCTACAACAAGGCAGTGTTTCTCTGTAACGAATATATAGGATTTTAAAACAGGTACTGGGTTCATTAAAGTCTCTTAAGTGAAACCCAGGAATAAGCAAACACTATTTTCATATTCTGCAACTGGTAATCTTTAAATTATCAAGAATCTGATCTTCCATATTTCTATCAAGTCATTCACACAAAGGTAGTAGTCATCATATATCACATGACAAGAGTGTGATGCATACTCAATGTCTGTATCTATTACTTAGAAAACTTCCTCAATCTGCTTTTCCTTTCTCTTAATAAAACCACAAGTGAACATGAAATTTGATTCGTCATGATTTAATTTTTTACTGTGAGGTATTTCAAATATTTGAAATAGGATTTGGAACAATGAAGAGAAAGCAAAAGACAGAAAGCAAAAAGAAAGGGAAGGAAAATCTTGGATGAGGATTCTGAACTACCAATCCAATTAATTCTGAAGAATCATTGTACCCAGATTCCATGATATATGTATATACAATGCTATGTCAGCTGAATCATTTTGAATGTGCTCTTCTGTTATTCAGAGTTAATATTTTTCCAGTCTTCATTAGTATTGGTATTTTGACTTTGTATATTATTTCAATATAGCCTATTTTGCATGTACAAGCATTTTTTGAGATCACACAGTTTTCCTATGATTTCTTTTAGTTCTTACATTTATATTTTTATGTCATCTATTTAGTACAAGTATAATTTAAACAGCTACTTTTCTGGTTGGAACACCAACTACATCAAGTCATTACCGTATTTCCTATTTTATTCTATTAATCCTACAAATCAATCTGCTTCTGGGCTAATTTATTGATTCATTAGTTCTTATACTTCTTTTTTGAACCCAATACTAAGATCGTGTTTGCCCACTGAGCTATTCCCTAATTTTTATATAAGTTCTGTAGATATTTTTAAAAGGTTCTCACATAGTTTTTCCAGCACACATCAACAATAAAGAAATGAAAACAACCTAAATGCCTATGAATGGATGAATACTTAGGGAAGATGTGGTATGTACATACAAAATATACTACTCTTCAACTATAAAAGGAATGAAATATCATTATTTATGACAACATGGAAAGAGCTGGTGGTCTTTATGTATAGTTAAAGAAGTCTAATGGAGAAAGAGAAATACTTTTAAATATTTGACAATATTTGACATAATATTTGATAATACTTAGGTGGTGATCAAAGAATGGGTAGTGAGAGGTAAGAGGGGAAAAGTTGATAAATGGTACACTAAGTATATTTATATAGGAGAAATAAGTTCTAGAGTTTCATTGTATAATAGAATGATTACAGTAATAGTGGTATACAACTGGGATCTGGTGTCTCATTCCTGGAGTACTTGCTACTCAAGACATAATATCTGAGGATGGTAGCTCAAAGTCTGTGAAATTTTTATCTCCACTAAACTACCAAAAAAGCCAGAAATGGAGCTATGGCTCACATGGTAGAGTGCTCGATCTAGGACACAGTTCAAGCCCCAGGACCAGCACAAAAACAAAAAAATCTACAGAAGTCAAATTTAATCTTTCCCATTTGCACAGCAGTATCATACTCTAAAAACATGCAAGGATGCATCTATGATGGTTTGATTACAGAAACTGATAGGCATTCTCTAAATCATAAAATAACCTAGAATAAAGGATTTGAAAATCTCCACCATCAAGAAATGATACATGTTTGAGGAGTTAGATCAGAACCTGATTTGAACTGTATAATACAATGCTTATTAAAATATTCCATGGCATATTCTAAGCATAAATATAATTTTATGTGTCAAATAAAACAATGAGTAACTATGCAAAAATTTTTACAAATGGGGCCAGGAATTTGGCCTAGTGGTAGAGTGCTTGATTAGCACGTACGAAAACTGGGGTTTGATTTCTTGATACCACATACATAGAAAAAAGCTAGAAGTGGTGCTCAGATTAAAGGTGTGACACACCACTTCCAGAACAGTATATTCTTAACATGAAGAACTAACACAGTCCTCATATTACAATTTTTTTAAAAAATTAGGATTTGAAGACTTAATAAGTAAAATGACAAAGATTACTATTACCTAGAAGGGTAGAGAGTCAAACAAAGAGAACTGAGTCTAGACAATGTTTTTAACTACAAAACTAATTAGCTCCACAAAAATAATTGCTAAAGGTTTAGGGGCTAAATTAAAAACCACTATATTGGATTTTAATAAAATACACATGTCATGTAGAAAATTATCACTGGAATTATGTTACGTTTCCTTCCCTCCCCCCCCCCAGTCCTAGACCTTGAACTCTATACTGGGTTCTATCCCTAAGTTCCTTTTGCTTAAGACTAGTACTCTACCACTTGAGTTACACTACAACTTCCAGCTTTTTCTGTGATTAATTGGAAACAAGAGTTTCAGCCACCAACACTCAGCTATTTTCTATTTACTCATAAGGAACAATATTTCTTTTTAATATTTTCCCATCCAAAAATATGTTATTTTTCTAGTCATTGAATTCTTGCTCTATACCATTAACATTTTTAAATATTTAATTATTTTAAGTGGCTGTACAAAGGAGTTGCCATTCACCAAAGCACTTTATGACCACACTGCATCTTGATTGATGTTGCTCCTTCTCATCTACCTCTTATCTCACTTTTCTTAAATTTTAGGTTATGTGGTAACTTTTTATTAACAGTTAACAAAGCAATTTATGTATACAATATATCCTGATCTGTGTCAACACTAACATCTTTACCCCATGCCTACTTTGACCCAGGCCTTACCTTATATTTCTCAGTCCAGTGTTACATACAATGAATTCTTGTCTGCATTCTTCACACTTATCCCTTTCATTCATTCTGCTACCTTTCTCCTCTTAGCTCCATCACCTCACTTGCAAGTATCCATTTCTTGCTACTAATTTTGTTGGGCTTTGACTTAGTCTTTTAAAAACGGATTGTACTATTTGAGCTCTCCATAGTGTCTACTATACTTCATTTTATTCATTTGTATCTACTTGTTTACCACCCAGTGTTTACTTGTAGATTTATAGGCATATTCTAGCTACCTCAAATGAGGGAAACCATGAAATTCATGTTTCTCTGGGTCTGATTTACATCACTTTATAAAGTTTTCCAAATCTTCCTATTTCCTTACAAATGGTACAATATCATTCTTCCTGGAGGTTGTGGTCAAAAGGGAACACTATTACACTTTTGGTAGGAATGTAAGCTTCTTCAAGCACTCTGGAAAGCAGAATGGAGGGTCCTCAAAAAAATTAAAAATAGAGCTACCCTACAATTCAGCAATTACACTCCTAGGCATTTATCCATTAAAGCAGAAATAAGGACACACCAAAACTACCACAGAAACATGTTCTTTGTAGCATTATCATAGCCATGACATGGAATCAGCCCAGATTTCCTTCAATGGATGAATGGAGCTGGAGCAGGAAAATGTGATAGTTGTTCTATTTGTTCAGTAGTATTTACAGATTATAGTGTCTTATCTTTGTTGTCAAATTTATTTGTAGACATTTTATAGTTTTGATTGCAAATATAATATTTACTTTTCCATTTCAGCCTCTTAGGAACAACTGTCAGCATGTTATTAAATTTTTACATAAAAAACTATTACTCTTGATATATGTATTCATAATAAATATTTAATGAAACTATAATCTGACTTTGTTTACTATTTTTTTTTTTTTGCCAGCCTTGGCTTGAGCTCAGAGCCTGAGTACTGTCCTTGGGCTTTCTCAAGGCTAGAGCTCTACCACTTGAGGCACAAAACCACTTCTGGCATTTTTCTCTATGTATGTGGTATCAAGGAATCGAACCCAGGTTTTTGTGCATGCTAAGCAAGCACTCTACCACTAGGTTAAACTCCCGGCCCCTGTTTACTATTTTTAATCTATAAGATTTACTTCAAATTAAATGTATTGCATTTACCAAAGGTGTTTTCTCTTATATCCAAAGTTCACTGATTATCAATATTGGATATGTACAACTTCTGACTATTTTGATTTTACAAATTTAATCTGAATTATCACTTAATGCATACTTGAAAAATATTCTACTTGTACCTATCTTTAGAGCAAAATAAACTTCAACACAAATTCATCTTTATATATTAAATAATTTACATTTCAATGAAAATGGGACAGTCCAGCAATCTTTGCATTGGTAATGAGTCAAGTAACAGCAACATTAAGAATGCCAAACTAAAAATTTCAAAAAAAAAAATTAAAGAAATTTTCTTATATTCTACTACTGGTAAGTTTTAGAGCAAATCTGCTTAAGTTCTATGACTGGTAAGTTTTAAAGATATACTCGGTCATGTTTTTTTGGGTTTTTTTGTTTTTTTACATTTAACTTAGTATATTTATTGTTCTCTATCATAACAGCACACTTTCTTGAGCTTAAATGTGTATTTTTAAAATCCAAAATCATCACATCTAAGATTCTCCTAGCAGAGGATAACAATAGCTCAAAAACAATGGTCATATAGGATAAGACTAAAGGAAATGAACTCCAGGATATGGAAACAAAAGGTTTGTCTTTGGGATTGTTGTTCTTAATGTACTATGTGAAGTTTTTTTCTCTTTTTCCCCT
Source organism: Megascapheus bottae (assembly GCF_031878675.1). Classification (NCBI taxonomy): domain Eukaryota; kingdom Metazoa; phylum Chordata; class Mammalia; order Rodentia; family Geomyidae; genus Megascapheus; species Megascapheus bottae. The sequence goes on from NC_143510.1 coordinate 19,455,990, forward strand.
TATATCTTCAGAGACTGAATGCCATGATTCTAGAAGTAATTTGGAAAGCTATTCGTGAATTAGAGAGATATTGTATTCTTTTACTCAATGAAAACACTTCTTAGTAAAGCCAAAATAGAACAAGTAGTTCACAGACATCCTACTAGCATTGCAAAAGTAATATTAATGATTTTGGATTTTTTAAAATTGTATTTTCTTTTGGGGGGCCAACATAAAATACATAGTGAGATTCTGTCTGTAAGAAACAAAGCAAGCAAATAACAATAACAACAATAACAACAAAACTCTTATGCATTCATCCAATGGAATGCTGCTTATCAAGTGGTAAGAATTAACAAGATATCAAGTCACACAAAGCCACAGATGGCTTATAAATCCATGTCAATAAATGGAAGAGACCAATGAGCAAAGATTCAGATTGTGTTGTTCCATTTTATATCTGGAAAAGGCAGACCCATAAATATAACAAGCAGACTGTTAGATATTAGTTTGGAGTGGAGGGCTAAGTCAGACAAGAAGTATGAGGATGGACAAATTGCATATATAAAAATATAGTGGTGGATAGATGGCATCTAGTTTACCAAAACATGGAAAACTTTGAAGTCAAAAAACAGGCCCTTGTATAGGTTTTTTTTTTTTTAAATCATCTAAAAAGTCTCAAATCTAGATAGGTAGAGGATAGGCAAGCTTTCTTTTTTATTAAATAACTTATTAACGCTGATTTTTACATCATATTTTAAATGACAAGTTTAACGAACAAGTGTTCAAGGAGGGAATCTCTATTTACAATCACTGGAACTTAGTATTTAGAACTTAATCAAAATTAGGCTAAGGGTTTTTATGTCATAGAAACATTAATTTATGAAATAATACATTATGTCTATAGAGTCATAGGTTTTTATGTATATATAGTTATGTTTATATTTCCATTACCATGTCGATAGCTTTGGGTTTGGTCATGTTTTATATAACAAGCCATAGATTTATAAGTGCTGTTCTTAGAAAAATATTTATACGTATAACTTTGAAAAATTTTATAACTGGCTTCAAAGATTCCATTTAAAAACAACTTCCAAAAGTTGAAAGAGATAACTGAACATGTGAGAAAAGACAATTTGGCAGAATGTCTTCTAATGAAGAAGCATATGTGCATCAATGAGCTTACTTCCCACACCACACAGCTGACGAGCAGCACTTGCTTTAGCATTATCACACAACTCTCGATACAATAAGGATTGCATTATTGCTCTATCATTTGTCAAGCTGTAGAGAAAACTCAGTCAAGGGATGCCACCTGTAAGATATTTTCATTACCTGTTTATAAAGCAACTGCTCGTTTTCTCTAGCATAACAGAAAAGAACATCTGTAAGGATTTTTCTCACGTTTTCTTGTTGGAAAAACTGCATTTCAGGAAACCTGAAAAGGAAACATAGGATTGAAACTTACCAGCTATATCAAGAATAATGCTTAAACTCTTATCTATAAAGACAAGTTTCAAGATGACTCTGTGTTTGCCTTCCAACTTATGTCATTGGAAGATTTTAAAAAGAGAAATGATTGTATCCCTATGGTAAATGACATTCTTCAACATCTAAACACTTTAGATTTCTTCCAATACATAAAGGTACTCCATATGTGAAACATAGACATAAATTACAGTGGATCTGTTGGGGACCTGAAAGTTTGTTTTGCTTTGTAGCCTTCTTGGATTTTAAGAACTACAATGTGATTTTGTATAAGAATTTTCTTTTCCAAAAAGTCATTATCAACATTTTTCTTGATATAATCATCATGATCTGAAGTACAGATAAGTACCTTATCAGCTTCATCTGACGAAAATACATAATTCATGTGGACCAAAAGTTAATAAGCATTGCTTAAATGTTAAATTTAAAAATTCTCCTATATACTTCCATGTAACATGAAAAGGAAAAGGGACAGAGAATCTGTTTGGAGGAAATTTAGTTAGTTGTTTATTCTACAACTACAACTGCGAAAACCTCAAGAGCAAGCAAATAAGCAGTCCAACATAAGGGGTGAAATCCTGCCACCAAGGAACAAACTGTCAAGAGGGTTCAATCATAGGTTTGAAGAAGAATAGTTAGGAAAAGAAGAAGCGTACAACCTCAGTAGGGGAGGTAATTAACTCAGGAGGAAAATTAGGAAGGTATAAAGGGCAGGGCATACTTCAGCACAACATGGTAGCTGAAAATCAGAAGAAAAAGAGAACCCCCCAAAATACTGTCACTTGGAAGCAGGACAGTGGAAAAGGGGGATATGTCTGGATAGTTTTGAATGCTAACTTTGCTTCTAACTAAACATAATTCAAGGAGTCCAGATTCTTAAGAAGAACAATCTTTGAGTGACTCCAACTAGGAATATGCTTTTAAGAGTTTGTAAGAAGGCACTGAGCATGTAAGGAAAGTGAAACATATACCTCATTAGAAAAACCTGTATACAAATTTCTATACATGCATCCTTGAAGAAGTGACTACTTAAATGCTGCATATATTAGGCAGAAATAATACTGACTTTGTGACTAAAATGAGATTATGTGACCACATCAATAACAGTACTTGACAAGTAAATAGTAATCAGGTGCAGGGGTCATTACTAGTCTCTGAGTAAAGGTACTTTAGGTAATGAAAAGGTAAATTACATAGTTTTGGAAGTGGATTTATGTAAAAAATGTGAAAGATTGGAGAGGAAAGCTTCCTAACACAGAGACACAGAGAGGATTACTGAAACATAACAGAACAGCATAGAAGATTACCTAAACAAATTTGTCAAAAAAAACCAAAACAAAACAAAAAAACAAACAAAAAAAAAAACAGGGCCGGGAGTTTGGCCTAGTGGTAGAGTGCCTGCTAGCATGCACGAAGATCCAGGTTCGATTCCTCGGTACCACATACATAGAAAAAGGCTGGAAGTGGTGCTGTGGCTCAAGTACAGAGTGCTAGTCTAGAGAAAAGCCCAAGATCAGTGCTCAGGTCCTGAGCTGAAGCCCAGGACTAGCAAAAAAACAAAAACAAAAAAACAGAACACAAAACCCAGATGTATAATATATAATAATTGTTAAGACTTTGAAAATTCAACACAATTACATGAAAATATGATAAACAATAGGAAAATAAGAGAACATTAAAAAATGTTAACTTTTTTAAAATTATTATTAGGAAGGTGATATACAGAGGGGTTAAAGTCATATAAGTCAGATTAAAAAGTACATTTCTTTTCACACAATATCAATTAGCTAGCAAAAAGCTGAGCTGGAGTCATGGCCTCAGAGAAGGACTACATTTGATAGAATTTTTTAGATTAATTAAATATCTAATCATTGACTAGTATACAATTCAACATCAAGAAAGGCAAAGATAAACTGTCCCATCATAAAAAGATCAAACTTTGCAATGATGGATAGATCTACTAGCTAAAAATTCCACATATTTCAAAAATCACAGTATCGGTCAGACACTGGTGGCTAGAAGACTGCACTCCTCCTCAGATGGCTGAGATCTGAGTAGCTCGGTTCAAAACCAGATCTTATCTCCAACTAAACAGCAAAAAGGTAGAAGTGGAGCTGTGGCTCAAGTGGCAACACTTTGGTACAAAAGCTAAGCCAGAGCATGAAGCCTTCAGTTCAAGCCCTAGCACTGGCACAGATACTCAAAACAACAACAACAAAAAATTGTTATCAGTTTATATTCTTAAAATATATACTGTAGTCTGGGAGTGTGGCCTAAGGGTAGAGTGCTTCCTACCATTCTTGAAGCCCTGGGTTCAATTCCTTGGTTCCACATACACAGAAAAAAGGCAGAAATGGCACTGTGGCTCAAGTGGTAAAGTACTAGTCTTAAAGAAAGCCTACGGACAGTGCTTAGTCCCTGAGTTCAGTCCCCAGGACTAGCAAGAAAATATACACACACACATTTGTGACACATAAAATAACAGAAAAGACCGTAGAAGTTTAGTGTGAAGCAGTGCAGTGGCTCACGCCTGTAATCCTAGCTACTCAGGAGGCTGAGATCTGAGGATCAAGGTTCAAAGCCAGCCCCAGCACAAAAGGACCTGAGACACTTATCTCCAGTTAACCTCTAGAAAATGGGAAGAGCTCAGAGACACAACCCAGGCCCAGGGGTAGGGTAGAAGCCTTGAACTGAAGAACTCAGGGACAAAGCCCCAGGCTAAGTTCAAACCTCACAACCCCCCCCCCCCAAAAAAAAGTTTATAGTGTATAACTTTGGATTCTATCTTAAATGAAAAAGTTCCGAGGTGCTGGTGGCTCATAATTGTAATCTTGGCTACTCAGGGGGCTGAGATCTGCAGATGGTGGTTGGAAGACAGTTCAAGCAGAAAAGTCCCTGTGAGATTCTAATCTCGAATTAACAGAAGTGGAGATGTGGTTCAAAGTGGTAGAGCACTGGCCCTGAGCAATCAATGTCTGAGTCAAGCCCCATGACTGACAGTAGAATTTCCAATACTTTCTTTAAAAAATTAACCACTTATCAATATTTTAGTAATATGATAATACAATTTGTTAATGCTTCTTTTAACTGCTTTTCTACATTCTCATTTCTTTTTTCCAATGTATTTATTAAAGAGATAAGTTTCTTAAACCTTTCATATTCTCATTTTTAGTTAGCATATCTCCAATGAGTTATGTAGCACATTCCTCTTTCCCCTTTATTTCCTACTTATTGTTGGATAGCCTAGAGATATATTAAAGATAAACTATTCAACAAGATTATTCATAGGCAATTTGAGAATATATTCACATATACTTTGAGTTTCTTATCATAAAAAGGTGAAAGAACCTAACTCTTTTTCTTATAAATATGTGCTGGATTAAGCAACCAGTTTCTCACAAACTAAATATGGTAAAAATGATGCTCTGCCAGGGTCTTTACCTGGTCCCTTTTCTGAGAGTGTGTCCCCACGCCAAATCTCAAGCAGTTATTTGCATTGTGTATATCTTGTGGTCAAGCCATGCCTCCAAGATTTCACCTTGCAGCTATCTTTATGAGCTATGTATGAGAATAAGCAATCTTAAGACATTACAAGCTTTTGGCCTTCAGACTATTCAGACAACATGAAGAAACAGAGATGAGCTGTTCTATTAAATCTTGCCCAAATTGTACACTTAAAAAAACATGTTACCTTTAAGATTAAAGGTGATCTGTAATTCTACACACATCAACATAGATATGAGTAGATTATCTTCATACAATGTGAGCAACCACTCATGTTCATTACCTAGATCATATGCCTCTAATTCATTAGAGTTCATAAATTTAAAAAATCGTTCGTTTTTGCCAGTCCCAGGGCTTGAACTGTAGGCCTGAGCACTGTCCTTGGAGTTTCCTCAAGGCTAATGTTCTACCACTTGAGCCAAAGCACCACTTCCGGCTTTTTTTTCTGATTGTGGTACCGAGGAATTGAACCTGGGTCTTCGTGCATGCTAGGCAAGCACTCTACAACTAGGCCAAACTCCCAGCCCACAAACCAAAATTTAATCTTTTTCTTACTTTATTATATAAAATATGTATACAAAGAAACATTTTTATCAACTTTTACTTAAGCTGAAATACAATTCATTATAATTTTAAAAAACTGTTCACTTATTACATGTGGTTCATGTATACTTGAGAACTTGATTATAACAAGACATAAATGCTGTCATTTATATCCTTAATCTCTCCACAAAGTAGTTTATGAAAAAGAGACTATATTCTCTTTGCATCTACATATCCAGATATCTCCTTACATAATGGAGGGAAACCAAACACCAAGTTTAGGACCCCAATACTAGAAACATAGTCACCTGAGTTGAGTGGGTAGGAAGACATTTTTTTTTATTGTAATTAGTAAAAGGGTTACATGATATTTGCCAGATAGAAGGTGCATTAATTCACATACATTGATACCCTTTCACATGTCTTGGTACCCGTTTCCCTCCCTCCCCACACCCCCCACCCGTCTTGGTTTTCCCCCCTTCCCTATCAAATTTCAAATAACCAAATACAAATAAATTCAATATCAGATAACAAAGTGAGATACTATACCAATATGAGATAACCAAGGGACAGCAAAGGAGATGAGAGACAACATAGTACATTAAGGACAACAATCATTCATTATATGGCTTTTGTTTCACTATCCTGGAGGTCCTTTCAATTAGCTTCACATTATATGTCCTTATGTATCAAGATTTTGCTCTATTGCAAATCTCTGCTAGTAGAGCCCAAGGTTTCTACTGATTATGACGAATGAGGGAAACCATTGAGCCTAAGTTCCTTTGAGTCTGGCTTACTTCACTTAATATGATTTTTTCTAAGTCTTTCCATTTCCTAACAAATGGGGCGATGTCATTCTTTCTGACAGCAGCATAGAATTCCATTGTGTACAAATACCACAACTTGTTGATCCATTCATCAACTGAGGGACATCTAGGTTGGTTCCATATCTTTGCTATGGTGAATAGTGCTGCAATGAACATTGTTGTGCTAGTGGGTTTAGTATGTCCTTGTTTCTAGATGGTTGGGTAAATGCCAAGAAGTGGAATTGCTGGGTCATAGGTGAGTTCTATGTTTAGTGTTTTGAAGAACTGCCATACTGCTTTCCATAGTGGTTGAACGAGTTTGCACTCCCACCAACAGTGTAGCAGTGATCCCTTCTGGCCACATCCCCTCCAGCATCTGTTGTTATTAATTTTCTTGATCCTGGCCATTCTAACTGGAGTGAGGTAGAATCTTAGCGTTGTTTTGATTTGCATTTCTTTTATGACCAGAGATGTTGAGCATTTCTTCATGTGTCTATAGGCCATTTTTGTTTCTTCTTCAGAGAAGACTCTCTTTAAGTCTTTGGCCCATTTTTTAATGGGATGGTTGTTACTTTGGAGGTTAGTTTTGGAGTGATTCAATTTTTTGAGTTGTTAATATATTTTAGATATGAAGCCTTTGTCCGTTGTTTGGTTGGTGAAGATCTTCTCCCACTCTGTAGGCTTCCTGATTAGTTTACTAGCTATGTAGGAAGACATTTGACTAATGGTATATATAATACAGACAATAAAGGAAATAGAGGCTTTTGTAATAGTTTCTCAGAAAACAAAGAGACAGAAATAGCCAGGGCTATTTACACATACAGTCAGGGCTACTGTAATAAAGAGTTTCTAAGACAACCAAAAGAGTATTTATCTTATGCAAGAAGAGAGTTAAGATGAGTGAAATGATAAAAGGCTTTGTCACAGTATTATAGTACGTAATTAGATAATTAGAAGTATTAAAACAGACAAAGCATTGGGCCCAAATGAATTACTGAAGATGCAAGTAGTCAATAAGATGCCCCAAGGGGAAAAATAAAGCCCTTGGTAAAGGTTTATAATAATACAGTAGGACTAGGCAGCACAGAAGAACTTGAATGAACAATAACTGACATTATGCCCATATTTCAAAAGCAGAAAATCAAAACATTCATCCAAAATTTGAAGTGAGATGATAAAAAGTCCCAAGCATACTATTAAATACAAACATACCTATGATACTGTAAGGTGGTTTGTTGCTTTATTAAAAGAAAAATTTAAAAATTTAAGCTAAAACTGTAAGAATGAAAGCTGACACACCAAATTATCTTCCTGTGTGATATTTTTTTCAGTTGTTTTATGTAGAAAAAACCTGATTTACTGTTTGGTTTTGTTTGTATTGAGGCATAGTTTCACTCCACAGCTCAGAATTCTGTAGCTAGCTCAGCCTCATCTTGAACTCACAATTTTCCTACCATAGCTTACTGAGCCAAGTTGGGAATTAAAGGCATGCATCACCATGATGGGTTTAGTGTTCCTTCCATACATCTAAATGGATTTAACTACCCAGATACCTTTTCGGTTAGCTGTAGCCATGTCACTGATTGCTAAACAATGGAATGAGAAAAGTTATATGTAAAAACAAAAACTACTTTACTCCACTCTGAGGTAGATCTTGTTTGCAATTCTCCCAGATTCTAGAAGGATAAACCTGGAAAATGTTTACATGTAAATAGTAATGGTTTGAAAAGTATGTCTAAAAAATCCTTTGGTATATTTCCCTTTTGAGGTTGATAGTATGAAAAAGATATTCCTTCAATGACACAGCAGCTCATGTCTATAATGAGACCTTTATGAACGAGGTTCAAAACCAGCCCAGCAAAGAACCATTTACCTTAGTATGTGAAGTCAACCAGGTAGAAGACCTTCAACTGACCATGAGAATCAGTCCTTAATTAACCAGCAAACTGCTGGATGAGAGGTAGGGCTCAAGTGGTGGATCATCAATGAAGAGCAAACAGACTGAGTTTAAGCTCTAGAACTGGCACTCAGAGACCAAGACAAACACACGCATGCACGCACGCACACACGAACGAACACACACACACACACACACACACACACACACACACACACACCCCCAAAGGACATAGGTATTGCCTGGCTCCCTTTTTTCCATGGGTAGTTTGTTCAGAATAAAATTTCTGGAATGAGGTGCAAGAGTGGATCCCTAGAGAGACAGATTCATGTGTACGAACCAGCATGAATTCTTTTGCCTCAGCCAAGATATTAAATGTCTATACCTCCCAAGGAATAACTTCATTTTTTTTAAATTTAAATTTTATTATCAGGATGATGCATAAGGGGGGTTACAGCATAGGGTGGTTACAGTATAGGGTGACTACATTCACAGGTAGCGAGTATGTCTTCAGTATTATTACCCCGTCTTCTATTTTTTCCCCCACTTTCCCTTTCCCTGCCCCCTACCATGTTGTAAAGTTTTTTCAACTTGTCTTGTGAATAACTTTCTATCAAACTGCTAGATTGATGCTCTGTAGCAAAAATGAAAATCCACCATTTTGACTATATGTAATAAAAGGTAATTAACAGATGTCTTCAACTCAATCTAAGGTGTGGTCAGAAACAGTAATAACTAAAATGGTTGTACTTCTAGCTATATGAAAATATAAAATGTACCAAATAAACCATATGGTCTAGTTAAAGGAGATAACACAAATACAGTACTGAAGGCACAAGCTGGATGATTCTTTTTATCTGTTTGTTTAAAGTAGAATGAAAGAAAAGCAAAAAAAAAAAAAAAAAAAAAAAAAAAGAAAAAAAGGCAGGAACAAATGTGCTATTGTTTCTATCCTGTTTTCTTCACAAAGTATTTTTTTCCTGAACTCAAGAAGTGTGGGGCACTTCAGATCAAGGGTAAAAGGCCTACCTCCTGGCCCAGTGCTCACTTCCTGGTTTTTGGAGATCCAACCTGCCTATCTCCTGGTTGGAAGGTTTGGCTATGGTTTGTGATGTAAAATAAGGCTACCTGGAACCCATGGATTGGCCCCTCTGCCCTCTCTGACCTCACCTACCTCCCCCTGTCCTGTCTACTTCTATGTTAATAGATTCCTGGATCTTACTTTAGCCCTTGGTATCTTCCCATTAAATGAGTCTGCTGTGACATTCTCCCTGGCGTGTCTGTGTCTTCCCTCTGGAGAAGGGAAGGCTGGGTGAAGGCGGCCAGCCGGCCCTATCCTTTCTAGGTCTCCTCTTAGTCGGGGCATGTTCTCTTTGCCCTTCCGGCTGGTCAGGAGGCAAAGAGTGCTAAAAACCCCTACAAAGAAGTATAAGCCGGGAGCTGTGGCTCATGCCTGTAATCCTAGCTACTCAGGAGGCTGAGATCTGAGGATCAAGGTTCAAAGCCAGCCCCAGCACAAAAGAGCCTGAGACTATCCAATTAACCCCTAGAAAATTGTAATTCAAGGGTAGAGAGCTCAGGGACAATGCCCAGGCTGAGTTCAAGCCCCATACTGACAAAAAAAAAAAAAAAAAAAAAAGAGTAAGTTTAAATCTAGGCAAACAAGATTGATGTAAATTACTGAGTGGTATCAATTCCCACATTGACCATTGATAAGATGTACTTTTCTGCTCAGATTATATTTGCTTTGAAATTCAGCTTTTCAACTTCAGAATTTAAAGGATTTAACTAGATGATTACCAAAACCATAAAGACCTACTATACCATTATATAATTTAAAACTGAACGGAAGCTAAAAGAACAAATACAAAATTTCCAGATAATTTTAAATGATAATTACAATAAAATCAAGGAAAATAAAGTCTATGAAGTTGAAAACTGGATTAGAAACATAAAGACATGATTTTTTTTTTTTTTTGCCAGTCCTGGGCTTGAGCTCAGGGCCTGAGCACTGTCCTTGGACTTTCTCAAGGCTAGAGCTCTACCACTTGAGCCTCAGCACCACTTCCGGCTTTTTTCTATGTATATGGTGCCGAGGAATCGAACCCGGGTCTTCATGCATGCTAGGCAAGCACTTCAACCACTAGGCCAAACTCTCGGCCCAAGACATGATTTTTATAGTCTTTGTTTTGTAATTAATAATAATAAAGGAATAGAATATTAATCTCACAACCTTAGAAAGGGTGAATACTGAATTCACAATGAACTTAATAATAAAAACTATTAGAACTCAAAGGAAATAAAGTGGGAATCAAGCAATTGTAATGACAAGGGGCAGGATGCAGACCAAAAAGACAGTAGAAAACCCTGAGTCTAACGAAGTCTAATATGAAGATTTTAAATACAACACAATGGAGAAGACAAGCAGAAAGGTTGGGATGATGGAATGGGTGGGTAAAAGAAGGCAGGTGAGGCTGAGATGAAGGGGTGCTAATAGTTACCAACCATTCAAATAAAGTTTTCTTTCTCCTTTTTATCTTTTCCTTTTTGCACAATGCACACTGAATCCAGTGCTTCAAGTTTGTCAGCTAAGTATTTTACTTCTATCATTTGAGCAATGCCCCCTACCCTGAGGTAAAGTTTTCATGTAAAGTTTTTCCTGTCTGTAAAATGTCCTGAGTCAAATAACAAAACCCTACTGCTATTTCTCCTCATATATATATATATATATATATGTAGAGAGAGAAACATATGTACTTATGTCTATGCACATACATTTTTTATTATAAAAATATGTCACATCTGGAAATACAGATTTAATGGGTTTTAACACTCCCAAACATCGGTTATTTAAAATAACGAATATCTTAAAGCAAAAATTCTTCTGGTCAGCAGCCAAAGATTACATATCTGAGATACCTTCGATGTACTACTAATTCCAAATTACAAGACTTAGGGTATGTAGAGAGTAAACACAGCACTGCTATGTTCTGAAGTAAAGAAACCTTCAAATACTGAAAAAATTAGCTTCAAAAAGCCCACACATTAGAAGAGGTGAAATGCTTAGATGTGAAATAAGATGGGAAGCATGTGTTTTAAGACAAGCAGAAAGGGAAATTAGACATAGAAACTCATATACAAAAAAACAAAAAAGGATTGTTCAGTTTCTACCTTAAATATTAAATGAGGAAAAACTATAGGTTTTGGACACCACTGTTTCTCCTGTTCCTGAAAATTTGTTTTCCAACTCCTTAGTGTTTAAGAAATGCACACACAGGTTGCTGACAACTCTGAAGAGAGCGGCTTGTGTTGTAGTTTTCACTTTGTCGGCTGTGAACAAGTGCATATGTGAGGGCTGGTCGTGCATGCACAAGCATGTACTTTGCCTGCATGAAATAAAATCACAACACAACACCAAGTACATCTACTCATTCATGTGTGCCTGCAGTCCACCTCAAGGAGACTGAAAATATAAATACAAGCTGCTATTTTGGTGTGATCACATGAATATGGCAGCTTGTATTTTTTTTCCCCCTTAACATTTTAACACTGGGCAGATTGTCTGCATTAACAGACACCAAAATCAATTCTGCTCTGAAATTGCTTGTAAAATTCTCCTTTCCCAGAGGAATTTTTTTTCAAAAGAAAAAATGGGCTAGGAGGAAACTGGAAAAGATACCAACACTTACAATATCCAACTTTTGTAAAATATGAGGACCTAATTAAAAGGAAGCATTTCTGTTAAAATGGAAACTAATGGAATGATGGTCTTTAAATTTCAAAAAAAAAAAGAAATAATAATAGCTCAAAACATAGATATGTAAGGCCATATAGGATGAGGCTAAATGAAAGGACCTCCACCTCTCATGACATGGTCCCCATTTCCCTCCCACCCACCCCCCACTTATCTTGATTTTTCTCCCTTCCCTCTCCAATTTCAAATAACCAGTTAAGCACATATAAAATATATCATAACACGGTGAAATGGAAAGACTTAGAAAAAATCATATTAATTGAAGTAGGCCAGACTGAAAAGAACATAGGCACCAGATTCTCCTTCATTTGTCATAATCACTAGAAACCTTAGGCTCCCCTAGCAGAGATTCACAATAGAACAAAATCTAGATACAGAAGGCCATATAGTATGATGCTAAATGTAAGGAACTGCAGGATAAAGAAACAAAAGCCATATAATAAGTGATTGTTGTCCTTAATGTTATGTTTGCTATCCCTTGGTTATCTCATATTGTTACAATATTTTATCTTGTTATATATTTTATATATGCTTAATTGGTTACTTGAAACAGGATAGCGAAGGGGGGAAATCAAGATAAGCGGCGGGGAGGGGGGGAGGGAAATGGGGACCATGACATGAGAAAGGGTATCAATATTTGTGAAGTAATAAACCTTCTATCTGGTGAATATAATGTAACCCTTCAATTATTACAATAAAAATAAATGAAAAAAATTTACACAATGGAATTCTATTCATCCATCACATACAATGATATCATGCTATTTATAAGGAAATGAAAAGACTTGAGGAAAAATTACCTTGTGAAGTATGTCTGACCCAGAATCGTTTCCCTCATGTGTCTTAACTAGAATGTGCCTATAAATCTCAAATCTTTGAGATTGGACAACACATTGTGGAATCACCAATGGGTCATCGAGGAGATCAGAACAGAAATCCAACAGTTTATGAAATTTAAGAAAGAGAATCACTCAAAATACCAGATCCTTTGGGACATACCAAAGGCAGTACTCAGAGGAAAATTTATAGCACTGAGTGCCTACAATAACAAATTGGAAAAATCACAAACCAACAATTTAATATGTCACCTTAAGCTCCTGGAAAAAGAGCAACAAACCAACCCTAATCACACTAGAAGGAAGCAAATTATTAAAATCAAAGCAGAATTAAATGAACTGGAGTCCAAAAAAACTATAGAAAGAAGCAACAAAACAAGGAGTTGGTTCTTTGAAAAAATTAACAAAATGGACAGACCCTTAGCAAATCTTACCAAAAAAAGAAGGGAGCATACTGAAATTAACAAAATCACAGACGAAAATGGTAATATCATGACAGAAATTACCAAGATCCAGAGCATCATGAGAGAAAACTTTTCAAACCTTTAAGCCAACAAATTTGAGAATCTTGAAGAAATGGATGAATTCCTAGCCAATATTAACATACCCACACTGAACCAAGAAGACCTAATACAACTAAACAGGCCTATTTCAAGCACTGAAATAGAAATGGCAATAAGAGACCTTCCATCTAAGAAAATCCCAGGGCCAGATGGATTCACAGCTGAATTCTATAAGGTCTTCAAAGCAGAGCTCACACCAATACTCCTCAAGCTCTTCAACGAAATTGAAAACAAAGGCTCTTTGCCAAACTCATTCTATGAAGCCAGTATAACCCTCATCCCCAAACCAGACAGAGATTCATCAAAGAAAGAGAACTATAGACCCATTTCTTTGATGAATATTGATGCAAAACTTCTCAACAAAATAGGCCAACCGTCTACAACAACTCATCAAAAAATTATAAACTATGATAAGATAGGATTCAGCACAGGGAAACAAAGCTGGTTCAACATACACAAATCAATTAATATAATTCAACACATCAACAGGAGCAAGGAGAAAAACCACATGATTGTCTCAGTAGATACATAAAAGTCATTTGACAAGACCCAACACCCCTTTATGCTAAAAGCTCTGGAGAAACTAGGAATCCATGGAACATTCCTCAATGTAATAAAGGCTGTGTATGACAAACCAACAGATAGTATTATACTTAATGGGGAAAAGCTAAAGCCATTCCCTCTAAAATCAGGAATGAGACAAGGATGGCCAATCTCTCCACTTCTCTTTAACATAGTATTAGAATTCCTAGCCAGTGCAATAAGGCAAGAAGAAAGCATAAAGAGGATCCAAATAGGGAGAGAGGAAGTGAAACTTTCCCTTTTTGCAGATGACAGGATTCTGTACTTAAAGAATCCCATAGACTCTACTCCCAAGCTCCTTGAGCTGATTCAAAACTCTGGCCAGGTAGCAGGGTATAAAATTAACCCTCAAAAATCAATTGCCTTCCTCTATGCCAACAGTGTGAGGAATGAGGCAACAATAAGGAAAGCAACTCCTTTTGCAATAGCCTCAAAGAAAATAAAGTACCTAGGAATTAGCTTAACTAAGAATGTAAAGGACCTTTTTGATGAAAACTTTAAAACCCTGAAAAAGGAAATTAAAGCAGAACTGAGGAAATGGAAAAACCTCCCATGCTCCTGGATTGGAAGAATCAACATCGTGAAAATGACAATCTTGCCAAGGGCTATCTACCAATTCAACACAATACCCATCAATATCCCAATGTCATTCTTTAAAGAAATAGAAGAGGCAATCCAAAATTTCATATGGAATAATAAAAGACCCCTATTGTTGGGGGCCGAGTAACGCCATTCTAATAACTTTCTGCTGAGACCTGTAGTAGGGGTAAACAAGTGGACCTCTTTATCCTGCCCACCTGTTGTGCTGATAGGCTCCAGCACCCAATATAAGGAGGGCAGTTTTATAGAGAGGGAGATTCCTGCCTTGATGAAGCTGCGTGGCGTTTCTGTTCGTGCTCCGGAGAAGCAAGGCTGAGTGCAGGAGGACAGTGGGCCCTCTCCTCTCCTGGCTTGGACTGGTTGGGGTGTGCTTTTTCCCCATCCCTCCTCAAGAGGGACTGGGAATGAAGGACCCCGATACCCCATATAGCAAAAACACTTCTTAGCAGAAGAAACAGCACCGGAGGAATTTCAATACCAAACTTTAGACTTTTATTACAGAGCTACAGTGACCAATACAGCTTGAAGGCTGGATAAGTGGGACTGCATTAAACTGCAGAGCTTCTATATGGTAAAGGACATAGCTAGTAAATTAATTAGGAAGCCTCTAGAATGGGAGAAGATCTTCACTAACCATACAAAGGACAAAGGGCTCATATCTAAAATATATCAACAGCTCAAAAAATTCAGTCACTCCAAAACTAATCTCCAAAGAAACAACCATCCCATTAAAAGATGGACCAAAGACTTAAAGAGAGTCTTCTCTTAAGAAGAAGTGATGATGTGGCTCAAGTGGCAGACAGACATACATACACACAGACACACAGACACACAGACACACACACACACACACACACACAAAGTGACTTGATCTGTTTCACACCTAATTCTAGTGATACAGGAGGCTAAGACCAGGAGGATCTAGGTTAGAAGTCAGTTTGGCAGAAAAGTCCTGAATATTCCATCTTCAATGAACTAGAATAAATGTTGTGTGGCTCAATTGATGAGAGCACTAGCCATGAGAGAGAATGTTAGGTCCCTTGAGTTCAAATCCTTGTACCAGCACATATGCACATAAAATAATGAAAAAAAATAACTTGGCTACATTTTTCTAGTAACAGCAACAGAATGATTACGCATAAAATCTAACATAGCCATCTGATTCTAAATAATTGTTGGAAATCAATAAAAGTACTAAACCTAATGTTCTAAAAAGTATTCTGAAGAAACAAAAAAGGAATACAGTAATTTATATTTTAAGAATGAACGTAGTTCTACGAAAATTTGCTCAAAACTCCTTTATGATTAATATAAATACAATGGTGAATTCAATTAAGGCTCCTTTGCAAATTTTACATTCTGCTAAAATTCCAAGTGTTAATTTACATTAATTTGAATTAGTGAAAGTAACAGTTACATACGTTCTTCTGACATCTTGTTCAATCATTGATCGAAGCTCTTTATCTTGGAAGAATTTGTTCCAAAGACTCTGAAATTAGAACAATCTAATTAAAAAACCACATACCTTTGCTTGTCTTGTATGACTTCAATTAAATAATTTAAGTGATTAAATTAATTCTAAGTTATCTGTTTAGGATTCTTACCCAGGACATTTGAGATTGTAATAGTTGTTAAAATTTAGTCTAACCCCAAAATACACACTTTTAAGACCAGTTTTTCCAATCTGTTACTTTCTTTTTGTGTGTGTGGAGGAGGTCATGGGGATTGAACTCAGGGACCGGTTACTGTTCCTTTTGCTCAATGCCCTGCTTTACCAGTTTGAGCCACAGTGCTACTTCTGGTTTTCTGGTAGGTAATTGGAGATAAGAGTCTCATTGACTTTCCTGCCAGGGCTAGCTCTAAACCACAATCCTCAGATGTCAGCCTCCTAAGTAGCTGTGATTATAAGTGTGAGCCAACAGCACCCAACTTCCAGTTTGGTATTATTGTTATATTTGCAAAGTTTATATTATCTTTATAAAGCAAATGCTGAATACCTGCTACTTCCTGTACCAACAACAAAAAGGTATATGGATAAAGCAGAACCCATCAACAAAATGGTCCTGATTAAAAACAAAAACAAAACCTGACTTGAATTCTCAATGTACTAAATGTTTCCTATAAAGCTTGGTTCATAATCTTGACGGTTGTTATATATATTTAAAATGCAGCATTTGGGAAAGTTTTTATTTTGTTTTACATTTATTTATTTATTTTTATTTTTTTTTTGCCAGTCCTGGGGACTGAACTCAGGGCCTGAGCACTGTCCTTGGGCTTTCTCAAGGGTAGAGCCCTACCACTTGAGCCACATCATCACTTCTGGCTTTTTTATATATGTGGTACCTAGGAATTGAACCCAGGTCTTCGTGCATGCTAGGCCTGCACTCTACCACTAGACCAAACTCCTAGCCTGACTTTGGGAAAGTTTTATAATTATTTAATATTTTATGTTGTTACACCAAATATCACATTGTACTAATTATATATATCAGGGAAAATAATGCTAACATCATTGATTACATGAGATTTAAAAAATTCTCAGAAAAATAGACAAGAATTAAGAGTAGCAGTAACTGAAAAGTTATGCTAATTCTTCATTGATCCTTTGGGAAATTTTTTTTTTATACATTTCTACAAACAGTTACTTCTTTCTTCCTGGGAGTGAGTTAGTGATGGGGCCATCAGTCTTGGTGGGCATATAAGAATGCTAGCTATTCTGAGTCATTTACCTTACTAGGACAGCCTTATCCTCAACTGTGTACTCATCTTTTGAACTCTCAGTCTTTGTAGACCCAAATTAACTTCTTACACAGCAACGAAGTATAAATTCCCTATAACATGTATATAGTACAGAATCATTTCCATCAACTTCTAGGTATTCAGTAAGTAAAGAAAATATTTGTCATAAAATAAATTGCTTTCATGATAATTTTCTACCAGTCACAGCATGTTCTTATGAGTAAAATGGTCACTTTATATAAGATAAAAAAAACAAAACAGGTGAACTTTACTCCTTCATCCTGTGAAAGGGGATTGTTGATCATCAAATCTTGCTGGCCAACAACCTTCCTTGGGTTTGTGATATGCTAGTAGAAAAGTAAAAAAGAAAATACATACATGGATCAGGCTATTGAACTTAGAAGTACACATAAGAAAATATTACATAAATTATATATATATTATTTACTTACTATTTCCTTAATACTGCTATACCAGGCTCTCAATTCTTTAATTCTATTTATCCACTGACTTTTATCTTGAGGAAGGACACAAAGAAATAGCTATGAAGAAAAAAGGGAGAAAAATTTTACAGAAGTTCTAATAAATGCAAAGTGACAGCAGGTCAAACATTCATTTCAAATGATTCTTTTACCAGGACTAAAAGGACTTAACCTTAATTAGTAAATGTTCTGAGAAAGACAAACATGGATGGCAAAATACTGGAAGTGAAGCTTCTTAGAAGATTCAGTAATCCCCTGAATGGGTAATCTTCCAAGGGAACAGGTAGTAGGTTGATATACTGTAACCACAAACTGTAAATAAATATTTTCTTCTTACCTTCCAGCAAATGCTGCGGAACCTGCTGCTTCTCAGCTGCCCATTAATCCCTTTTTGCCTTATTGTTGCCAAATAATTATTGTTTACAAATAGTTCTTCCCATTCTTTCCTATATGAAAGAAATTAAAGCATAGAAATCCCTTTGTTAAATTCCTGGTGTGGTACAGGACATTAATTTCAAGTAGATGAATGAAATGTAACTTTTAAAATGTATATTTAATTGGTGCTCTGTTTCTGAATGTGTTGCTGTCTTTTTTGGACAGTTCTGTAGATTTAATGAATATGTAGATAGCTATAATTATGCCAGCTACTGAAATACATAATGTCTATAGAGGCTACTCCATTTCCTCTAAAATGTTGGTCATGCAGTTCAGTGGATAAACAAAAAAACCCAACAAATATACATTTATGAATGAGTTATAGAATGACAAATATACCTACTCCAAGAATATACAAGAAAAAAGTGTCCTGTTGATTATTATTAGCTTTTCACATGAAACGTTTTTTTAATAAGCCTGTTCCTTTTTTTGTTATGCTGGACAGTTTAGTTTAGAAGATTACTTTTAGTGCTACTTACTATTGAAATCTTTTTGACTTCTTTCTACATGATTGGTTTTAAAATTTTAACAGGTGCAGGCAAATTTGAAGAAAACATCAAAAAATTAAAAAGCCTCACTGTAAAAACTGTTAAAGGCAAGCTTGAGTACCTTGCAGTACCTATGGCTGAGTAGATAAACAACTGAAATATGCCTCCCAGGCATGCAGGCACTAGGGGCCTAACACCTGTGCCTCATTAATATACAAGTAAATCTGCTCTACTGGGAAACAATTGGAAATTAATTGTCCCAAACCATTTACTGAGTTTGAATAAAGGAATCAGACCTATATTCCCAGCATCTTGCACCAAACTAAACATTAAGAGTTATTTGTCAACAGTTGAGGATACCAAGATCAGCTTCATAAAATTATCCTCAAATTCCATAATGCCACACTAAAATTGACTTATGATTTAAAGTTTATTATCAGAGCAGAAAATCAGAGCCAACATCTTAAAGGAGAGTTCCTAAAAATAAATTTACTACAACCCCACCCCAAGCAGTTGTTACTAGTCAGAGCTCACTTATTTTGAGAAAGATTTTGTCTACACTTAAAGCCATGAATGTAGCCAATTGTACACTGAAGAAGTTAAAAATCCTGACCATAGAGCAAGATGTATCTTTTCTCCATGGAGTTCCAAAGAAATGCTGGAGGACAATGACACATTCCCTATGGCTGCCAGGAGAACTCTTAGCACAGATCCATAATTAACAAATGCTCCTTTTTTTGGGTGGGGGGGGGGGAATCGTGGGGCTTGAACTCAATCTGGGCCTGCCTGCTTACTGTTACTGAGCTCTTTAGCTCAAGGCTACCACCCTACTCCTTGAGCCACAGCCCCACTTCCCATTTTCTAGTGATTAGAGATGAGTCTCACAGTCTTTAATGCCTGGGCTGGCTTTGAGTTGTGATCCTCAGCCTCCAGTAGCTAGGATTAGAGGCGTGAGCCACCTTGCCCAAATGGTCTTCTTAAAAGCTTGTAACAAAACATGCCACATTTTAGTGTGTAGAGACATATTTTCACAAGCTAGGTGCTGGTAGCTAAGGCCTGTAATCCTACTCAGGAGGCTGAAATCTGAGGTTTGCGGTTCAGTCAGCCAAGCAGGAAAGTCCTTTGAGATTATCTCCAATAAGCTACCAAAAACAGGAAGTGATGTGGTGGTGGTGGTTTGAAGTGGTAGTGTTAGCCTTCAGTGAAAAGCTCAGGGGCAGTACCAGGCCCTGAGTTCAAGTTTCACAATTGACCAAAAACCAAACCAAACAACAACAACAAAAAGTAAATACATGTTCACCACCAATCTTCAACTTTTTCTTAATCTAATCATTCTCTAACCTTAATAAGCATTTTTTAGATGCTTATCTCTTATTAAAATTTCTATTATTGTCCTTTCCCCATTTTAAAGTGTAAAGTCATTCAGTGTATAGGCAGGAAAGCCACCAATCATACCAAACCAGATTAATCTTCCAGGTAATGCCCAAGCCAACATGAATGAGTTACTTAACCTTCTTGTGTCTTAGTCTTCTCTTTTGTGAAATGGAATAATAAATAATACTTCATTTATTTTGAAGAATTATGATGAAAACTGTAGAATGCATCCCAATGGTAAAGTGACCTAGACTAAATAAATCCCTACCTAGTGTGTGAGAGTGAAACCGGTATAGGCAGTGTTATGAAGATGAAGAGAATACATGAAAAACCTCCTAGGAGATTTTACAGTACTCAAATTGTATTAATAGAGTTATAATACTGCTTTTATTTTAGATGCTTTACTATTGGAGTGAGAGAAATTTTTCACATTAAATATCATAACTGTCAGACATAAAAATTATTTTAATTTTAACACCTCATTTGATTTATGCCACTTTTAGTAATATTCAAAGCTAAGATAAGCAGTACACCAGAAGAACACACACCTCAGAAAACTCACTTATATTTAACTGGCTTGTGGTCTGTAAACAAAAACAACACAGCTTTCAATGTACTTGAAACCCCAAAGGAACTATCATTTGTAAGGAAACAGGCCCCCAAATATCAGCAACTCTAGATAAAAGAAACAAATATTGAGTAATTAATTTTTCTAGTTTCTTACCAAATCAACTCCTTTTCAAAGGTACTTAAAAACTATACAAAGTACAAGTATACTTGGTTACTAGACTCACCACTATTCTGCCAAGTCAAATGAGATTTTAAGGTCAAGTTACAAGTCAAAAGCAAATCCTATATACTTGCATAAGGATTATGTATTAGCATAAATAAAACTCTGTACTTTGATTATGGTGTTAGTATAAAGAAAAGGAGAGTGTGGCATATGAATTAGAAAAATTATATCTAAAATTTACAATTATTTGAATTTATTCATGGGTATTTACAGTTCTGCTTTAGGCATAACAAATCAAACTCATGAAAGCTCTACCAACAGACATCACAAAAACTACAAGATAATCCAGAATTTTCCTTGTATACAAAATTATCAATAAATTATAAATGAGATTACCCTCACGAGAATAAAGAAGAATTAGAAAAACCACTTTCCTGAATAAACAAGGAAGACAACATTAAAAGGACACTTGATACTCCTAAGCTACAAAGGCAAAAATGGCCTCTGTAAATAAGGCAGAACAAAAAAGTGTCTTTACATTCCCTTGTTCACATTACCAGTTTTTGATTATCAAGTCTAAGGATCTAAGTTTTCAACAGTCAGAATAAGAAGATGACTTAATGGCTCCTATGATCAGTTAAAGACAATCTGGTATTGAGATAGATACATGTAATCTTTAAATGGAATAAATTACAGACCCAGGCCAAATGGTACTCCCTTTGAAAGGCTCTAGTGCCTTCGAGTGACAACTTCTGTACCTTGCAGGCACTGGGACACTGAAAACAATCAGCAGCTAAATAAGAAGGGAGAAGAAATAGGTCTCATGCCCAGTTTAATGCATTGGAACTCTTTGCCTTGGAAAACTTCAAGACAGTGTTAGTTGAAAAATACTTTGCACTTAATCTTGTTCCTGTTCCTTGATCTTTGCACCTGTTCCACTGAAGAGAATATTATAACATTAAAAACAGCATGAGGATAGTAATTATTTTTAAAATGAAAGCATTTTTTAACAGTTGAAGTCCTCCTCCAAATAAGAACTATATATGTAGTCTCCCAGAATGTCATTTGATTCTTGACATGGGAATAAATTTGAATATGCAGTGAATAAATACAGCATGATTATAAAGAAATATCTATTTCCAATTACATCTAATATATTTTCCCAAAACACGTACATGAAATTGATATGAAACAACTTGGTAATTTCTGAACTGAATTGTTTAAGTACCTTTATAACTTAAATGATACATGAGAGATTAAATTATGTATTTGAAACTAAAGATTATAGAGTAAATGATACAAATAGTGAGATATTATTTAAAAATCAGTTGTATGTTTTATATGATGGTTTCTACCCCATTTGGGGGCATTGTTTGGACTGGGAACAAAATCTGTATTGGGGTTGTAACTTCAGAAGCCCCAACTACAATAAGGGGGAAGTATTCTGAATATATCTAGTTTAGTGCTAATGACCTCCAATACTTGGTTATAGTGAGGTGCTTTGTTGTCTACTGATAAACTGCTGAATGTATTTGAAAAGGTTCATCTCCTTGGAGAAGCTGAAAACACAGACAATAGCAGAAGAAAGAGTAGGATGGGGATGATTTGGCTTCTGGGAGATATCTTACCAGGTAGTGTAACAGAGTTCTCAAAGACGGCTATGTAGCTTACAAGGTCACCTTCATCACCATCTTGAGGTTTTGATTAGAAAAAAAAAATAGTGGAAGAAAGGGCCATGGCAGGCTTCATATGCCAGCATTCTGAAGCTTGACACAGGAGGATTGAGAGTTTTAGTCCAGAGGAGGTACCTGGTAAGACCTTTCTCAACCCTGACACTAGCAAAAGGGTTGGGGGGAGCAGGAATAACCACTGGAAAGAATCAGATCACAATTTGATAGGGAGATACATAAAGCTGAGGAATCACAAAGGAAGACAGGTGAATTGATTTAAAAACTTTTACACAATTTTATAATCCTAAAGTATATTCTGAGACCCAAAAAACTTCCATATTAATTCTAACTTATATAGATTATATATTAGTAAAAGGTTTCTAACAGTAAAGGAGACTGTGCCATAATTCTCTGTATCATTTTAACAGTATAATTTAGAAAATACCATTCAAATAGAACATGGAACATCTAACTTGAAATCAATGGAAATATGAGAAGTGTAAATTAGATATGTCAGCCTCAGATTGTAAAGTGTGGCACCAGATATGGGTAAGCTACAACATTAGGACTGCAGGTGCCAAGAACAACCAGATAAACACTGATGTTATCTATAATTACCTCATTTTTAGCTTAAATCACGGGTAATGAGGGAACTCAGAGTCTCTAAAAGGCAATTAGAAACTGTACTGGCTTTTTTGCTTCCTCTCTCAGGAATTTTTAAAAACTAACTTTTATTTAAAGGTCCCCTTAATAACAAAATGAGCATATCACCTATATGTACATAGACAAAATGAACAAGTATATTTTTTCATAGATTTAAGTCAAACATGTTTTCATATGGTAAAGGATCCATGAAAAAGTTAAAAAAATAGTTCACTGTGTAGAGTTTTGCAAAAAAGTATTTTAAATGATGTTTAGACTTGGATTTGAACTCTAAATTGAAAAACCTTGAGACTCTATATGAATATTCAAAAGGACTTAAGAGCAGTTGAGGACTGGTAGAGATAAAACTTAAAAGAAATACATGTATTATTTTCTTCAAAATATAGTGTTTAAAGCACTAAAACTGGCTGGGAGTTTGGCCTAGTGATAGAGTGCTTGCCTAGCATAGCATGCACAAAGTCCCAGGTACCACAGACAGAAAAAGCTGGAAGTGATGCTGTGGCTCAAGTGGCAGAGCTCTAGCCTTGAGAAAGTCCAAGAACAGTGCTCAGGCCCTGCGTTCAAGACCCAGAACTGGCAAAAATAAAAATAAGGGTGATATAGCTGAGCGTGGTGGCTCACACCAGTAATCCTAGCTACTCAGAAGGCTGAGATCTGAGGATGGAGGTTCAAAGCCAGCATGGGCACTAAAGACCTTGAGACTTTTATTTCCAATTAAGCAATGGAAAATGTTAAGTGGAGCTGTGGCTCAAGGGGTAGGGATGTACCCTTGAGCTGAAGAGCTCAGGGACAACACCCAGGCTCAGGGGTAGGGTGGCAGCCTTGAGCTGAAAAGCCTAGGGATAGCACCCAGGCCCAGAGGTCAAGCCCCATGACCCACCAGAAAACAACAACAACAAAAACCCTAAAGGTCACATTAAAATACGTTGATCCAAATAATAATAACATTTTCTTAGAAAAGGCATCAAGTTGTATTACTACTTTTTAACTTTATAAAACATTTAAATTTTTAAAAAGAAAATCAAACAAGCCAGGCATGGTGGCTCACGCCTGTAATCCTAGCTACTCAGGAGGCTGACATCTAAGGATCAAGGTTCAAAGCCAGCCCGGGCACAAAAGGACCTGAAACTCTTATCTCCAACTAACTTCTAGAAAACAGGAAGTGGGGCGAGGGTCAAGGGTAGGGAGGTAGCCTTGAACTAGAGAGCCCAAGGACAATGCCCAGGCCCAAGGGTAGGGTGGTAGCCTTGAGATGAAGAAGAGCTCAGGGACAGCACCCAGGCTGAGTTCAAGCCCCATGACCCACAAAAAGAAAGAAAGAAAGAAAATCAAACACACAATAAAGGTAATTTAGTTACTAATCAAAGCATCAGTATTTAGAAATGCGTCCAAACAAGGATCCTATACTAGATATCTGTGATGTCTTCACAGAGTAAAATAACTTGGTATTCCATAGTTTAATGGAACATCATATATAAATGATAAATCCCCTTCTGCACATCTTTTACCTTTTCCCATTCTACTTCATTTACCTTGGTATTTGCTCTAACTGGCAAGAGATTGATAACTAATATTTTAAACATGACAAAGGAAGCTAGGTGTAATGGTTTCTGTTGCAAACATAGGTAGTTGAAAGGCTAAGGAACAGAACTGAGAATTTCAGGTCAGCCTGAAATTCCAGGAATTTATTTTTAGCAAAATCTAACATACAAATTAAAAGTATGTAAGAATGGGCTGGTTTATAGTGTATTACGTGAATAGAAATACATGTGTGTTTAAAATGAAGCCTTCTTTTCTTGAGATTAAAATGAATATTTTGTCTGTGTCTATCATTCAACTGTCATCCTCTAGATCACTCTGCTAGAGAATGTTCCAAAGTAACAGAAATCTTGTTTTATTTATTTATTTATTTGTAGTTCAGAGGGCTTGAACTCTGGGCCTGGGTACTGTTTCTGAACTCTTCAGCTCAAGGCTAGCCCTCTAACATTTATTACTTCTGGTTTTCTGGTGGTTAATTGGAGACAAGAGTCTCTTGGACTTCTGTGCCTGGGCTGGCTTAGAATCATGATCCTCAGATCTTAGCCTCCTGAGTAGCAAGGATTAACTGGCACCCAGTGACAGAAATATTCTTTACCTGATTGTCTTCTACAGATAGTAACGATCAATTATAAGTGGCTATCAGCAGTGAAGTATGGCTAGATCCTCATGTTGTCCAGTTTTGCCTCTATTGGATAACCAGCCAAAAATATTTTATAAATATCACTTATAAACATTCAACTTTTAAGGCAACTACTAAAAAGATTCCAAGTTTAAAATGTAATATTACATCTGGTCTCTTTCTTATTGGCTCTCTTTGGGGGTGTTTCTGTTCTACCACCAGCTATCCTATGTCCTCCTATCTCACACTTTCAGACATATAAAAGTCAAGGGAAGAAAGCCATGCCTATGTTTCTGGCTTTCTTGTGGTAACTGGAGATAGAGAGACTCACAACTTTTCCTATCCAGGCTGCCCTGGAACTGTGGTCCTCAGATCTCAGCCTCCTGGGTAGTTAGCATTACTGGGAAAAGCTACTAGTGTTTTAGTTTGTTTGTTTGTGTTTTAAAAATTGAATTAAAAGTTATGAATATTCAACTATCTTATTTTATCTCTAATGGGTTAAGAAACATGTGGCATGAACACGTCATCTGAATTAGTTTCCTAATCTGAACAAATTAGACTGGCAAACAGTCTCTGAAAGTCTTTTGAGAATAAATCAACCAGAGTAAATTGCTTCTATAGGTATCTAAGAATGCTGCATCTTACTCATGGGATTCAAATTACTTCTGTATGTTAACAATATATTAGGACAACACTTAAAATTCAAATTTTCTCTCATTAGCAAGCTCTATTTTTCTTTACTATAGCTGTGTTACTGAATTTTTTCACACTTTTAGGCATATAATACAAATCATCAATAACACTGCTATCAAAAGGATTAGTTTTTTATGACTTAAACAATCATACTTTCAACTTAAATCTTTAGACCACTGATTCAAATATCAACCATATATGACACACTGCATTTTAAAACCTTAATACTGTAAAAATAGCAGAAGGTAAAATAATATGCTACACCATAAAAAATACACACAAAGTCCACTTTTATATAGGTCATATTAAGTCTAAAGGCATTATTTTGCTACTGTGTCCAATCAAACATAGCTATTATAATACTATGAAAGAACTCACAAGAATATATTAGTAAAGAAAATGAAGACTTGGTAGTAAAAATGCAGATAAGGAAGACTGGTTTTGTTTATACTCTCATTGCCTGAAAACTCCTGCTCCTGTAGAATGCCTAACAAACAGATCCTCCAAACTAACAGTCTTTAGTCCACCTCTTCATTTCAATTACCCTATTTGGTCTTCCTTGGTTTCTGGATGAATGCTTCAATTATTATCAGTTATCATCTATGCAATTACCATTTCCGTTACTTCCAATGTAAAGATATGTGTTTTATTATTCCTTGGTGCTTGGAGGGTTAGCACAACGGCTGCTTGAACTGGTACATAATCAAATAACAACAAAGAAGATATAAGTAAACATTGACAAAATATTTGTCAAAGTCCTGATTAAAAAATAAAATGACAGCCAGGTCTACTGGCTCATGCCTTGATCCTTGCTATTAAGGAGACTGCGATCTCAGGATCACTTTTCAAAGCTATCCTGGACGAAAAAGACTAGGAAACTTACCTCCAATTAATTACCAAAAAGCTAAAAGGGAAGTTGTGGCTGATGTGGTAAACTGCTAGTCTTGAGAAAAAAAGCTCAACAACAGCACCCAGGTCCTGAGTTCAATCCTCAGGACCTATAGACACACATAAAAGAGTATGAGATACCAAGTCCTACTAAGATACTCTGTGAACATTATTTCCTTAAATGATATTTCTTAGTTTACAAGCTGTTCAAGAAATTTAGTAATTGTACAATTATAAAGCTGATTAATCAGTAAACAAGCCACCTATAAATTTTTTAAAAGATTTATAATTTTCTACTTTTTAGTAATTTTACATATACTTTTCAAATTTATCTCTAATAAGACACTTCAATATTACTGTCCAAATGTTTGATTGGTTTTATATATTTTAGCACACATCTAAATAGCAGAATATGCTAATATGTATTATAATATATATTATTTACCACATACCTAAATAGTAGAATATGATAATGTGTATATATAGAGGGATATCTGTATCTATCTAGATATATATGTAAAATACAGTCACCTCCTGGAGCTGAGAACAAAGCAGTTCTCAAGATTTTTTTTTTTTTTTTTTTTTTGGCCAGTCCTGGGCTTGAGCTCAGGGCCTGAGCACTGTCCTTGGACTTTCTCAAGGCTAGAGCTCTACCACTTGAGCCACAGCACCACTTTCGGCTTTTTCCCTATTTATATGGTACCAAGGAATCGAACCTAGGTCTCCGAACATGCTATGCAAGCACTCTACCACTAGACCAAACTCCTAGCCCTGAGAGCAAGGCATTTCAACTGTGAACACTAGAGAAAACAGAAGCAAGGATAAGGAAGGGACCCTGGGCACTGGCTGGCTGACTCAAATTAGCCTTCCTGTTTCTACCTGTCTTTTCCAAGATAACCATTCACATAGCCTTGGATGATTAGGTTTAAAAGCTGACAGTGTAAACAGACAAAACTGAAAATTCTTCCCTTAAATCATGGCTATAATAATAAATAGGAATAAAATGGGTGTTTAAAGCAAAGAACTAAATTTTCACATGCTTAAACTGTGCAAACTGTCAAGGTTACAAATGCAAAACAACCATTTAAAAATTTAAAAATGTAAGTTAACAATTATTTAGATCCCAAGGAGGGGTAGGGAAAGGATATGGGGACAAAAACATGAGAAGGGGTATCAATGTGTGCGAAGTAATGTACCTACTACCTGGCAAATTTAACTGTATCCCCTCTAAACATTACCCCAACAATAAAAAAAAACTGCAAGAGCCCGAAGTGATTCATAATCAGTTTAGAAAAATTATATATTATCAGAGGCATACATACTGATCATTTCCACTACCATGAATACAGTAGCCTTATTTTAAGAAGATACACTGACCACTCAAATGTATTTTTCTCTCAAAGGTGGATTCATTATGGAAAAAAGAAGAAAAGGTAATATTCTGACTGGTTTCAGGAAAATGAGAAGGCTTTTAACATTTTTTGCTTTCTGAAATTTTTTGCTTTCTGAAATAACTATGAATGTAGTGATGCTTCATGAACAAATATGGAAATATATTTAAAATAAGAAAATACAAAAGATTATAAGGTTAAGCTTAAGAACAAATTCCATAAAATTTTCTCCTACATAAAATATAGGTAATTATAGGTAAATATGGTTTTTGAAATGCTCAAGTACTTTAAGAGTGTACATATCTAAAATTTCTATTTTTAAAATAAAGGTCAATTTTAACCAAATGAACAAGTTGATTTAAAGCATAAAGGAAATTAAAGAAGGAAAGGAAAAGTGAAGAAAATAACATTTGTCAACCTCTATATGTTAGGTGATTAGGCAGGTGTTCCAGACACTTCATAGGTATGCTCCTTATAACTCTATGATATAGCTGATGTTAACAATTCAACTTTACAGATGAGGTAATTAGAAACCAGAGAGGTTAATTACTTTACCTGAGCTCACAAAATCAATACGCAGTCTAGTTTAAGATGTAAAATTTGTTCGGTTTTATTTATATCTGAGAACAGTTTTTTAAATTGATGCCCTAAATTTCATATTTATTTATTTATTTTTGGCCAAATGTGGGGCTTGAACTCAAGAGCATGGGTCCTGTTACTGTGCTCTTGTGCTCAAGGCTAGCACTCTATCACTTTGAGCCACAGCACCTTTTCTGGTTTTCTGGTGGTTAATGGAGTTATAAAAGTCTCACAACTTTCTTGTCCTAGTTGGCTTCAAACTGAAATCCTAAGATCTCAGCATCCGGAGTAGAAAGGATTACTAGTTCACACATAGTTTGTGGTTGGGCATGGTGGCTTATAGTTGTGATTCCAGCTACTTGGGAGACACAGATGAGAAGCTAGAGCCTGGGGGCGGGGCGGGGCGGGGCGGGGTGGGGACTGCCCCTATCTGAAAAACAACCAAAAGCAATATGGGTGGGGTGTGGCTCAAGTAATGGAGCTTTTCCCCAGCAATCATAATGTCCTGAGTTCAAACCCCATATTGCCAAAAGAAAAGAATAATATTCAGTCTGTGTTATAAAATTATATACACATGACAAAAATACAGGCAACCATTCTAACAGTTGTGAGGAGAAATCCAGATTTATGAATGTTACATCCTACTATGCAAAGTAGGTTTTAGCTCTGTTACTTCTCTAATATTTTGAATATTAGAGAATATTTAGAATATTTTGCTATTTCCGTGAGACATGACTCTTTAACATGTACATTTTAAAGGTATTTAAAGCCCAGCCTGGTCAATTTGGGGAGGCCCTCTATCAAAGCAAAATAAAAACCTGGGGATGTGGCTCAATGGTACAGTGCTTGGCTAACACATTTGAGTCCCTAGGTTCTATGTTTGGTATAAAAAAGTAAACACTCAAGGTACTAATTACATGTAAATAAGATACATAAAATCTTTGTAGTAAGACTTGAAGTATAATTTTTTAAAATTCAAACATTTAATAATGTTCAGTTGAATGTATTGTTCTTTATTAAGGAAAACATTAACTTGTAGAAAAAATGTACAAAAGCTTAAAAAAAACTTTTTTTTTTAAATCTTGGCTACACATGAGGCTGAGATCTGAGGATGGAGGGTCAAAGCCAGCCTGAGCACTAAAGACCTTGATACTCCTATCTCCAATTAAGCAGTAGAAAATTGGAAGTGGGGTGGACTCAAGGGGTGGGATGGTAGCCTTTAGTTCAGGAGCTCAGGAACAGCACCCAGGCCCAGAGTTCTAGTGCCATGACCAACAAAAACAAAAAACTAACCATAAAAACTTTTCACCATCAATTCTTGATTTGGTAAAGGATATACTATATTGAGAAAGAGAAGAAACTTCAGCAGCTATAGTCATTATCAAGAAATGAATTTTTTCTTAAAAAAATCTTTATGTGACTGGACATGATGGAACACTCCTGTAATTCTAACACTTGGTAGGCAGAGGAATGTAGATAAAGTCTAATCTGAAGCCTAATCCAGACTAAACAAGGAGTTTGAGGTCAACTTGGGCAAAATAGAAGAAGGAAGGAAGGATAGGTAAGGGAATGAAAATGGAAAAGGGAGGGGCTGAAAGGGGAAGGGTCAGACTGAGAAAAAAGGGAGATGGAGAAAGACACTGAGAAGAAATAGAGAAATGGAGGAGGGGAAATAATTTTTAAAAATAGCAAACAAGCCATAAAATAATATAGCATTTTTAAGTATTCAAGTCTTTACATGTTTTAAAGTATCAAGTCAAACTATTACACCAGTTATAGGACTTAACTAAAAAGACTCACAGACATATTTTGCAATCAGTTTTTGTATCCAAATAATTTGTTTTCATTTAATACCAGTGTTCCTAATTAAATTATTATAATCAGTTTAATGGCCATGTTATAAATGAATAAATTTATTATTTTGTGTGTCTCTTGAATTCAACTTTCATTTAAAAATTATTGGAATAATTTAATAAAAAATTATTCAACCATCAAAAGACCAAAAATAGTACATTTTCAAAGGATATAGATTGAGAAAATACATTCATGAATGATGCCACTTGATTAAGTCGAAAAAAGATGAAAATGCATGACTAGGTAAAATGAAAGTCATATGATGTAAAAATCTATTTTAAAACAAGCTACAATGGCTTATATTCTATTTCATGATATTTGTCCAATGACAAAATGATGTGTGAAAATTAAGTGATACTTTGAGTTTCCGAGAGAATGCTAAATAACTGGTCTGTGTTTTCTATAACTAAATGGACTAGGAAATACAATTTATCAAGGATTTGAGGCTATATAAGCACAATTTAAGTTTTATCAATAAATGAAGGAAAGTGGAGCTATTTTCCATCTTGGAAATTATGACATTATACTTTAAGAACACAAAAAATATGACATTCAACTTTAAAACAATAGAGATTTCTTGTGAACTTTTGTAGCAGTAAATTTGAGTTTTAAAAGATATTTAGGAGCATGGTATAATCATTTTAAAATGTTCACCTTCAATTTATTTCATAGGTCACTTATATCATCTAATAAGATAATTAAAAACATGCAAGCAGCTGGTACTACAGCTAAACAGATTAATGTTATAGTCTGTAGTCATATGTGCTGGCAAGGGGCTTGCCTCTTTTGGTGAGGAGAAGGTCAGCTGCCCTTGGGAAGAAGAAAACTTCTTTTAAAATTCAGCCCTGTGCCACACTTCCTAAACTACACATCTACTGCAAACTGAGACAAGAAACTCATACTCTTTCATATCCACCAAATCTCTTTCAGCTTTAATGATTATACAAGAAATAAAGTAAACACATAATTTGACAGAAGGCGTTAACACTAGGTCTTAAAAGATACAAAATATATTCCATAAAATGTTTCTTCTCAGTTTTTGTAAATTTTCCATTTTAGCACAGCCTCTGCAAATTAGATGGGAGAGGTATATTCAAATTTTACTTTAAGTCTAAACAATATCTACTGTATGCTATGCATCATATAAATAATGACATTGGCATTTTGGGAGTTAAATATAGTTGTGCTCAATGTAGCTGTGTCAATGAAGCAAAACTACAAAATACAAAGTAAAGCTTCCTAGGCTATTAAAAAAAGAAGGTCTAGGAGCATTAGGGACATAAATCTATAGTTAAGATGTACTGAATTTTGAATTTCAAAACTTACTTGATTTAGTTCTGGATATTAATCCCTGGTTTTATTAGTAAAGCATCTCTCCACCTTTTCTAGGTATAAGTTTGATATACAAAGGCAACATGAAAAACGAAATCAGAAACTGAGACCTCTACAACTCAGGTTAAGCTTGTTGTTTAACTCCTCTATTAACAGATAAACCTTATTTTCCTAAAGGACCTATTTTTCCCTCTCTTCTTTCTGGTTTCTCTACATTAGAATCCTGTAAGTTCTACAGTTACATAGGGTTAATAATAATGAAAACGGTGGCACTAACTGAATATAAAAGCAACTAATACTATTCAGCAAATAACATATTATACTCCATGTATCAATGTAATTTAATATTCTCACAATACAAAGTGAGGAAAATGATGTTAGGGTTTGTTCAAAGTCTTCAAAATTTCAATCAATGCTACAGCCAAAGTTATATTTAGACATTATTTTTGAAAGTAAACAAAGTAAGAAATTATAGCTTCTTGCAATTTGGTAATCTAAATACACAAGTAAACTAAAAAAGAATAGACCCTTAAGTAACTGATTTGAGACTTAATACACAAGTCAGTAAAACCTCAGTAAATGCTATAAACATTTAGGTAACAAAGTTACCAGTTCACACTGGATAAGCACAAAATAATGGTACCAAGGTTCTGCATTTAGGTCTTCAAAGGCTTTATATTATACAAATCAGCTTAATCTTTTCCAACACTAAAACTGAATAAGAAAAGGGGTATATTAGGAGGGGTGGGTGAGAAAGTCGAAAGAGGTAGGTGACATGACTACACTGTAGTCATAAACTGCTTTGGTGAATTAAAACTGGTTTACAAAACAATTCAAAGATATTCAAATACTTTTAAAGAAGAAAGTATATTATCCATGTTATAGATGAGACACTAAAGCTAGTATTACACTGAATACAAGTATACATAGCTTGAGAAGGTGCTGGTGGTAAGTTTAAGGTCCAATAAAGACTGAGATGTGAGGCACTTGAAATAATACAAACGTAGAAGTGCTACAAAAAAGGGGGGCATATAAAGATTGGGAGAAATGTTCATGTTTTCCCTAACAATCTATTTCTAGTTAGTTTTAAAGAACTATAATGATAATAGAAAGATAATCTTCATTTTCAAAAGTAAATTTTACTGACAACTCTTTTGCCACTATGTGATTCAATAACAATTTCTAGGTTTTGTCTGTTCATATGAAAATATACTGTAGACAGTGTTTCTATGAATGTCTACATTTAACCCAAGTGTCAAATTCTTAACTAACCTAATCATAAGAGCTGTTGCCTACTGACTAGAAAATACTCATTTCACACCTTAAATACTATATTACCTAATAGAATTGGTCTGCCAACTATTAAAAACACACTTATGTACTGTGTTTACTATCTGAACTTTTTAATCTTGCTTTTGAAATTACAATAAAAATTAATATCTTACCCTTACAAAAGTGACAAGTGATTAAAAATATTCAGTTTAGCATATTAGTATTTATTGTGTAGATTTAGATTAGACCTCATTCAAAATATAATTATTCAATAATACTAAACTATTTTAGTCCTCAAAATATTCAAAGACAAGGACAAAATAAACTATACAGTAACAGTATCTTTACACAAAAACACTTCTTAAAGTGTTATACCGATTATTTACTAAAATTAGCTAAACTACAAATGTAGAATACAATCAACAATAAAAAGCCAAATTTTTTTTCCTACAAAATGTTTTCTTCTGTACTCTTTGTTTCATTCATACTTTAATGTTAATGACATTAACATTATGTATATATTATTAATTACATTAACATTACATGTACACTATTATTCTTTACTTAAATGCAAAATTATGAATATATACTTAACTATCTTTTACTTTCACTTTTGTGTAATTAGCAGTGACATATTAAGATAGGTAATTCTGCCATTATCCAATATTTCAAGTGTTTATACTTGAAGACAAAAAAGATTTAGAGAACTGTAACATTTATAAGGTTGAATGAATACAGTGAAATTGGAATAACAACATATGAGCTGTGCTGCCGTGATAGTACCTTGTAGAAAAACATGGGAAAAAGCCTTTTGTAGGATAAGTGACATTTTATAACAATCCAACACGGTATAATACTGGAACTTAAAGATGTCAAGTATTTCAATTACCATCTCATTTTGGAATGAATAAACATACTGTAAATGCTTTCTCATTTATTACATTGAGTGCCTCCAGTATACAAGGCCCTTTTCTAGATGCTAAAGAGTTGACCAGGATTTGAAGAAGCTAACAAATATTAAGAAAATAGAATGTGCATACAAATGAAAATAAGCATAAATTCAGTGTTTACAATGTACAATATGCAATTATTCAGATGAGTTTCCAAGAGTATAGTGATTTTATATAAGTTTTATAGTTATTACATTATTATTGTAACTAATAAGAAAAACTTATCTAATCAAAATGTCTGCAATCTACATTGCCATTTGTAATCGTAAATATACTGATATTGAATCTGAAGGGTTTCTTTCATAATGTGACAAAGTCCTTCTACCACTTTGCTACAATATACAACTTTCAAATATTATCAGAAATATTAAGTGCTTTCCTGCCTGAACTTCCCTGGTGCAAGGCACAATACTAATAAACATTAAAAAATACAGGCCATAAGGAAATTATTAGTAGAAATGATAAAATACATATTTTCTTAGCTTGTGCATTCATTTTTTATTGAGAGGAGGGTGACAACTATCTAACCCATGTCCTCAATTCTTACGTACAGCTATTGTTAGTTTATTACTTGAGATCCAACTGTCCTATTTGCCGATGACCCCAAATAGGATATTAACAATGCTTATTTAAAACAAATTCCATTCTTAAGCTCTCATAGTTATTCTTGAGCAATAATTCTTAGTAATAGCAGAAACTTCAATAAGGAAAAGCTTCTAGTACAAGAAGAGACATACTGGAAAAAATGCACACACTAAAATGGAATAAAAAGGAGCTTAATATTGCATGAATATTAACTTAAGTCACTCTCTCCTATTGGATAACCATAGATACAAATATTTATTGCCATTTATCAAATCATTTATCATGTTACCTTTATAGATACTTGTTAAATCTAGGAACAACTACCATTAGCTATCATTACAATTTTCTTCACATATGTCATTCTTATTCACAAGTAGCAAATCTTTTTCTAAGCTTATAATTGTATATGATCATGTTTTATATATTATCTTATACAATTATGCATCCATCTATTTATCACCTACCTATATGAATTAAAAGTTCCCTCACAGTCTAACATTGAATTCATTCTTCTTCCATTTTTATTTGAATCTCCTGAAAAACATAAAATAAAAACACTGATATAATGAAATTTAGAAAACAGAACATTTCTCACCTGAAAAAGTGTGTGAGAACTCCAAGCATGCATAGTCTTTTAATCTTTCCCAAACTATCTTTGAATGTAAACATTCAGAGCCTTTTAGGCAAAGCATTCATCAGTAACAATAAAATAAGTAATACTTTTCACTCAAAAATCTCCAAGAAACTAAAATTCATAATTATAAACTGTTTGCAAAAAAATGTAATTTTTTTATTAGTGACATTGATCACCTATCCTCACCACTGATACAGCTAACCTCCCTCTGTTAGCCTTACACTTCTCCATTATCTAGAAATTTCCTAAGCAGAACAAAAGCAGAAACTACACTTGAAAGTCAATGATGTTGATCAAGAACAAATTTCAATTAGCTTTTTATTATATCAATGATTCCTCCTCTAAAACCTTCATGTTTTTAACCTTTAGCTTGTATCTAAACTGTTTGAAGCTTAGCAATTTAAAAGGCATTTTTATGTCCTATAATAACATTTAGAATAATTTTGACAGAAAAAAATGGAATATTCATAAAATCAAATTTAGGACAAATTCATATACCAGTTTAAATACTACAGGAAGAAATAAACTCAGTAATTTTTTTAACATTTAGTAATGCTCCAATACAAAAACATAATTATGTACAAGAATTTAACACTTTAATTTTGGAAAAATAACAGTTTTTATGGATCTGTAGTATACTTCAAAATAAAATTGTGAGGACTGTATTCCTTTACATTTTATACTTCTATTTCTTGCAATGTAACATTTAAACATCAGTCATTTTTATATGTAAAATAACAATACAATGATTTGTCCAATTTTAATTTTTACTTTTAATCTACAGTTAACAATGTAAGGTGCTAGTGGAGTTCTGAACTTTCAGTTTTAAAATAAGATTATTTTAAACTATTGCATCTAGTAATTAAGATACCATACTTACGTAATTATGTCACTCATTAAATGGTTAATAAATACAGAAATGCAATTTTAATGACAACCATCTATTTTTTGCACATTTGAAACTTGAGAGGCAAGATTTTTGTAGCTGTATCAAGGTGTTTAGAAAGATGAAGACTAAACTGAAGCTACTTACTCAATTTTTAGCTATTTTTTCAAAATATGTATCAAGGATTTTTAATCCTAAAATGAATCATGGCATTCAAAATAGTAACTGTTAATAAAAGGAAACAAACCACAAAAACAAAAATGTTTAAGACTAATCTAGCTATATAGATGTCAATTCCTTCAAAGTAGGAATATAAAGTTGGAAGATACGATTACTATATTAACACCTTTTCTTTTAAAAATAATATTATAATAGACTTAAGAAAATAGTCTCTGACTTGTTAAATGATAGTTTCCTATAACACATGTTATTTAACAGCTTGCAGACATTTCCTGTGAAGAATTCTGTAATCCGCATAAACACTAAATTATACATTTAAAATATGAGCCGCCTTCTTTCTCCTAAAATTAAACATTATGGATAATCAAATATGTAAAATCATCAATAAAGTAAATCTTCCTTTAAGTTGATATTTATCAGATCAAATGTAAAACTCTCCAAATAATGATTTTTCAAACACCCAAATTTTATCATGATATTACAAAGATTTCCTTCAGTTAATAACCACTACCAAATGAGAATACCACATCAAATTTAACTTTCAAGGTACAAAAAAGGTTAAAAATAAGGCAAGCAGTTATTCTTTCTCAGAAACGTATCAAACAAGAAGCACAATGGTTTCACTAACAATATTAGAAGAAAAGATTTGAGAGTTTGTTATTTGGGGGAAAAAGCAATAAAGTTTTGAAGCAGGGAAACTGCTTTGTTCTCTCAATCCTCTAGTTGAAATTAATTATAGCAAATGTTTATGAAAACATCTGTTCCCTACACTTATAAATTCTTAATCTTAGAATGGACAATTCCAGATTTTTGTTACAGAAGACAATTGTCTGACGACTGAAAGATTTACAAAAGAACAGACAGAATACACGAGTCTGGAAAACTGAACATACAGTGTGCTGTATATTACAGAGACTGTGTGAAACATGTGGACAGGCTTAAAACTATGAGAAATCAATGACAAATAGAAAATCTCATCTCTCATTTAAGCTGTTATATAGCAAAAACATCTGTAACATAGGGGAAAAACAAGAATTAAAACAATATTACACTACTATTGAATTTAATTTGGGGGTAACTATAATACAGGAAGTATTAATTTTCTCAGGGACATAAATAACTATGCTAACAATAAAATCATGGGAACATACATGTAGTGTTCCACAAAAATGACGACAGAGGGTGCAAGCGAGTTTAATATGAAATTTTTAGCTGTTATTGAGTCTTAAACTAAGTTGTCAGGTAGCCATAAATGAAACAAGAATGTCTCCCATCACAAACACATACATAAACACCACAGACAGACAGACAGACAGACAGACAGACAGACAGACACACACACACACACACACACACACACACACATACACATACACACAGTATTAATCTTTTACAAAGACCTTTAAATAATCCAGAAGCACAATGATCTAAATGTATTTTAAGATAATGGATTTCACTTACTTGAAAATAAATTTAACAATAAACTTTTACAATTCAACTGCTACTTAAAAAAGTATTTAGACTGTTAATGTAAACTAATGAGTAAAATAATATGGGTATAGTTTACAATTTAAATTCATGAATTATATTAAATACATATTTTATCTTCTGTTCTTGTGTATGCTTCATGAAGGAAGAAACAAACTTCAGGCTACTTTAAATTAACAATGGCCAGAAAAACACTACAAATATATTTATCTCCTTAAAGTGCCTCATCTATAATCTGAAATCATTCAACTGCAAAGTTTGATATCTTATTAAATATGAATTCTACAATATTCCATAATAATAAAAAGCATTTTACCCCTGAACTGTTATTAACTGTGTATGATATTGAGCAGCAGGAAAGGAAAATGATTTTGTTTAAACTAAGATGAAAAGAAAAATACAGGGAATAGAGAAAACTTGCAAGCTTTTGTGTCTTTAAAAGGTAATACCATCCACTACCGAAATGTTTTAATGAAACTTAGAATTCCAAGTATATTCACATGTTAACATTTAATGAAAAAAAGCATAAAAGTTAATGTTATCCATAAATATTATAAACACTAAGGTTAACTTTTCAGTAAGAAAATCAGAAAGCATACAACAAACAAGGAAATATGTGCTAATTCAATGGAAAAAACCCTTAATAGTTAAGAAATGGAATTTAATAGACAATGATTTGAGAAAAACTGTCTTAAGTTTGCTCAAAGAGGAAAAATAGACAAAACAACAAAACAGGGATAAATATGAAAGGACTAAAATGATATAGAAATTCTTAAATAAGTAAAATAACTAATGGATTTTTAAAAGTTCATAACAAGTGTGAGAAGGCATGGCATATCATTACCATACCTGAAGACAAAAAAGTTAAAATTATTAAGTCTAAAAAGACAAAAATGTGAAAAAAAGTTAACCAAGACAAAGAAAGCTGTGTGACACCAGCAAACAGATCAACACAAAAATGATGAGAATTTCAGAATTCTGATCCTCAGATCTCAGTTTCCTATCTGGGATGACAGATGTCATCCCCTCAGAGCCTAGCTCCACTATATTTTTATCAATTTTTCAGTTGTGCTTGGTTTGAAACTTGAGGCATATTGAGCCACATCTCCAGACATATTTGTTTTAGTCATTTCTCACATAGGGTTTTGCTTTTGCTCAGGGATAGCATGGGGCCTTTTACCTATATGCCATGTGTACTTGATACTATCAATGCTACTACCACAGATGGCTTGTTTATTGACACAGGAGTCTCCATAACTTTTGCCTGGATGTCCACAAACCACAATCCTTGCAAAGCTTATAGCCCAGATGGAGTAGCTGGAATTACAGGTATAAGCCATGATACCCAGCTTGCATTTTTAACAAAATATAGATGACCATTTGCTTTTCACAATTGCTAATACTTTTATTTTACTATTGGACTAAGTTTAAATACAGTCTTATCATTCTCAAAAAAAATAGAATTCCAGAGACCCTAATACTTAAAATTATAACCATAACATTGAATTACCTAGTTAGCGCCTAAACATAGGCATTAGGTATTAACATATTGTTTCATTTTCTTTGAACCTTTTCAGCAAGGTATTATTCTATTGATAATAGAATATTCTATAAATTTTATTTTTTTCAGTGTGCAAAAATAAATCTACTCTCCATACAAAATTTGTTTGGGAAGTACTCATTTTCACTATTGTTTAAAATCAGTACAACATTTCCACAAGATTAATTTAATAGGTACTGGACTAATCTAAAAGGCATCCATTAATGGAAGAACTTAACTTTAGAAAGGTAATATTAGGTATTCATTGGGGCACTATTTGCATACTACAAATTACAACTCATTACACAGAGTAATTGACCCTATTTATGTCTTTTAAATGACTACTGGAAAAGTTTAACAATGAAGATTTACGCAGTAAAGATTCAAACTATAAAGTTCCAAAGCTCAGAAAAAAACCAAAATGTAAATATTATATGTCAGGTACTAGTGGCTCATACTAGCAATTCTAGCTTCTGAGAAAGCTGAGATTTAAAGACTGGTTCCACGCCAGCCAGAGCAAGTAATTACTGGACACTATTATTCAGCAAAAGCCAATGGGAGAGATGTGGCTCCACTGGTAGAACACTACCCTTGAGCAAAAAATAAAGGAATAGCACAGCACCAAGGGCCTGAGTTCAAACCCCAGGAGCAGAAAGACAAAAATCCAAAAATTTTTAGTATGACAAAACACAAACTACATTAAAGTGTAGTAATTTAAAATCCTCAGGTACATCAAATTTTAAAAAATCACCAAGCTTAAAAATATTTGAAAAATTAGTTTGTAAAATGTTTGTTTTCAAATTCTTTTTGGTTTTCAAAAATTACAAGAAGTCAGCAAATAATGAGTTTATACAGAAGATAGTAAGATCTGCAGTGCTTTAAATGATCACTTGAACTTCAGAGCGAGTAATATATAAGTAGATATAGGAACAAGTGGGTGGCAAGTGACTAGATGACTGATGACAGTATTGATACTACAATGATAAGATCTTAAACATGGCAATTGATCACAGAGCATGATATCTTCCTCACATTTGAATCATTCATATATTCAGTATATATTTACTGTCTATCATAAGCCAGAATAATAGTTCCAATTCTGGGAAATGAAAGTATTATAAGGAAAAGAAAATAAAGTGGAGGTACATGAGAAAACACAGGAAGTTAATAAGAAAATGTAGATTATTGTGACACAGAGTACCATGGGGAAACAGCTCTCTTGCGAGAAAAGTTGTGTATTATTTGAAATTCTAATAACAAGAAAAAAGTCATTTGAACATCCAGGGCAAAGGGGAACTATGTAGGAAGATTTTACAGCAGAAGCTGGAATTTGGCTTGAAATTTCTTCTATGGTAGAAGTGTGTTTCTGATCATATGTTCTCATAGTAAAATTATTTTATGTTGATTAGTAACTATTGATTTTAACACATATTAAAAATTAGTTACACAATAAGACAGAAGAATCACACACACAAAAGAAATGTCAAAACCTAGAGCCAGTATTATACTAAATTATATTAAAATCAGGAACCAGACAGGGATGCCCACTCTCTCCACTTCTCTTCAATATAGTGTTGGAACCCTTAGCCAGAGCAAAAAGGCAAGAAAAGGACATCAAAGGGATCCACACATAGAAGGAAGAAATTAAACTATCCCTATTCGCAGATGACATGATCCTCTACTTGAGTCACCCAATAAGCTCCACTCTCAAACTCCTAGAATTAATAAATCACTTTAGCAAGGTGGCAGGATACAAAATCAACCTTCAGAAGTGAGCAGCCTTCTTGTACACTAACAATACACAAACAGAAGACCAAATCAAGAAAATGATCCCATTCGCAATAGCCCCCAAAAGAATAAAATACTTAGGAATCAACTTAACCAAAGATGTAAAGGAATTATTCAATGAAAACTATAAAAGCCTAACAAAAGAAATTGAAGCAGACACTAGGAAATGGAAAGACATCCCATGCTCATGGATAGGGAGAACCAATATAGTAAAAATGACTATACTGTCAAAATTGATATACAAATTCAATGCAATCCCCATCAAAATTCCAAAGACATTCTTTATTGAAATAGAAGATATAATCCAAAGGTTCATATAGAACAAGAAAAGACCTAGAATAGCCAAAACAATCCTAGGCAAAAAGATCAGTGCAAGTGGTATTACAATATCAGACTTCAAACTCTACTATAGAGCCATAATAACAAAAACAGCATGGTATTGGCACAAAAATCAACCAGAAGATCAATGGAACAGAAAGAAAGATCCAGAAATAGAACCACATACCTATAGTCAACTTGTATTTGACAAAGGAGCCAAAGATATACAGCGGAAGAAACACAGTCTACTCAATTATTGGTGCTGGCAAAACTGGGCAGCCACATATAGAAAATTAAAAATTGATCCTAGCCTTTCTCCATGCACAAGCATTAACTCAAAATGGATCAAAGACCTCAATGTCAGACTGGAAACCTTGAAACTGCTACATGATAAAGTAGGAGAAACACTGGAACTCATAGGCACAGGCAAAAGATTCCTGAACAGAATCCCAGGATCACAACAGATTGGAGAGAGACTTGATAAAAGGGACTACCTAAAAATAAAAAGTTTCTGCACAGAGCATAGCCACAAAAGTAGAGAGACAGCCAACCAACTGGGAAAAGATATTTACCAATAATATATCTGACAAATGCTTAATATCCAGTATCTACAGGGAACTCAAGAAACTAATCCCTCCCGCAAACCCAACAAACCATTCACTAAATTGGCAAGGGAACTAAAGAGAGACTTATCAAAAGAAGAGATTAAAATGGTAGAAAAGCATATGAGAAAATGTTTCATCATCCATGGTCATAAAGAAAATGCAAATAAAAACAACCCTAAGATACCACCTTACCCCCACAAGAATGGCCAAGATTTTGAACTCAGACAATGACAGATCCTGCCAGCGTTGTGGAGAAAAAGGAACCCTACTACACTGCTGGTGGGATTGTAAACTCGTTCAGCCACTCTGGAAAACAGTGTGGAGGTTTCTTAAAGAACTGAAAATTGACCTTCTCTACGATCCCGCCATACCACTTCTGGGCATCTACCCTGAACATCATAATCCAAGATAGGATAAGGACACCTGCTCAGCTATGTTTATCTCTGCACTATTCACAATAGCCAGGCAATGGGAACAATCCAGATGCCCTATTACAGATGAATGGATACAGAAAATGTGATTATATATATATATATATAGAATGGAATTTTTCATAGCCAACAGACAAGATAAAATAATGGCATTTGTAGGGAAGTGGATGAATCTAGAGCAAATCATGTTGAGTGAGACAAGTCAAAACCAAAGGAACAAACGGTGCATGGTATCCTTCATATGTGGCTATTAGAGCCACACAGTACAAGAATAAGGACTCAATATTTGCATACCCAATACTATCAAAATGGTATTGGAAATATAAACAAAACTACACAGTCAAAAAAAACTTATGACTCTATAGACATGTTCTATTACATAGATTAATATGTATTTATAACATATGAACCCTCAGCCTAATTTTGATTATGTTCTAAAATCTACGTGCCAGTCATTGTATATAGAGATTCCCTTCTTGAATACCTGTTTGTTAAACATATCATTTGAAATATGATGTAAAAATCACTGTTAATAAATTCTTTATTAAAAAAAGGAAATGTCAAAACATCACAGATTACTACTAGGATTTTTCAGTCTCTTTCCAGATTGAACACTACTGTAGCAGTACTCTTGTACTGAGAACAAAAATGATTCAGGGAAAACTGAAATAACGAATTGCAGAGTCTGTGCAAGTGGCTCACGCTTGCTACCTCAGCTATTCAGAGGGCTAAGGTTGCAGTTCAAATCCAGCCTGAGCAAAGTCTAAGACACTTTTATTTCCAATCAACAGGAAAAAGAGAGAAATGAGCTTCAGTGGTAAAGTGCCAGCCTTGAGTGACAATACCAAGGAAGAGTTCAATTGCCAGTGCTCACATACACATACACAAAATAAAATAAAAACTAAAAAAATAATAAAAAATAAGGGATATTGGAAAATGAGTTTTCTGTTAAGTCTTCCTTCTTCATCTCCCAATGCTGAGCCTAGTGCTGAGGTACAAAGACCAACATTTCCAAAAGAATTCCACCATTCATTAATAAAGGAAAAAAGTCTCTTGTCGCACCATAGAACGTTGGAAGAATTATCTTCTTGCTCCTTTATTTACAGCTTTATGATAGCCAGAATCATCCTGTCACAGTTGGTGGATAAGATTGGGGGTGTGATGGCCTCAGATATTGATGGAAAGGGACAATTGGATAAACAGAAGACTAGTAAAAAGCTTCTGTTGGAAAAACAGTAGGGGAAGAATTTTTTGTTGCTTCCCCACTCCTCCCCTCCACTTTCTATGACTATAAAGAGCAACTAAAGTAAACTAACTAAAGGTAGACTAAATAAAAACTAGGTATACTCAGTCCCAACTTTGCCTATATGTTCTTTGACTTGAACTGTTCCTTCCCACGGTACGGTGAAATCACTCTGGGCTCCAGGATTTATCTCTAAGCATTTTATAACAAAAGACAAGTTGTTCCTCAGACACACAATTCTCATAATCTTGAGGCAAAAACCAAAATTGCCCCAAAGTAAATAACCCAAAGCTTAGGGCAGACTCCCTTCCAAGGAATAGTGACTTCTTTCTGTTCCCTGAAATGATGAAATAACAACCTCCATTTCTCTACTTGACCTAAAGCCAATTTCTCTACTTGTAAATAGAATAGGGGATGGTTAGAGATGTAGTGAAGTGGTATCTTCCATGTGTGCCATGTAAATGAAAATAATCTTTCTCTGTTTTTACCATGGTCTCTCTGAAATACAGGGGCAAATGCAAGACCTGACACGTAGAACTCCAAGTTTTAGCATGGTGTCTAATAACACAGTTCGATCATCACTTTGTCCAAAAAAACAATCGGACTGTACAACAGTATGAGATGAAACTTCTAAGAGAATAGGTTAATCCAACAACAGAAAGCAATGGACATAGGGATTCTCTATGGATGTCCTGACAAAAAGTCTAGGCTTGTTCCCAAGCTTTACAGGTTTAAAATGTTTTCAAAGAAGCAGAGCAAAGTAATTGAGAACTGAACTGTGATTCAAAGTATCAGACTAACCCCTAAGAA
The DNA here is from genome assembly GCF_031878675.1 of Megascapheus bottae. Taxonomy (NCBI): domain Eukaryota; kingdom Metazoa; phylum Chordata; class Mammalia; order Rodentia; family Geomyidae; genus Megascapheus; species Megascapheus bottae. The sequence goes on from NC_143510.1 coordinate 19,500,751, forward strand.
CAAGAGGTGGATTCCAAAATACAGAAAGGACCTTGAAGAACAGACTGACATTGAAACACAGAGGCGGATACAGAACTCTTGCCCTAAACAAATTATTTAGATTTACCTGCTAAAACCAGAAATAGAAGGGAGGGTAAGAAGGAGGGAGAAACACACATTTTCATGACTTAACAGAACCTGGAGTTTTAACAAAATTTTCCAACAAAAATATTCAAAAAGTTTAGTGTACACTCTAAAAATACCATGATTGTATCAGGAACCTGGAAAATATGATCAAATCTCAAGCTATGCTACAATGAACAGAGATGAACTATGAGATGATCCAAATATTGGGACTAGCAATGACAGTATTATTTTCTCTATAGGGTAATAGTGTATAACACTGAAGTGAATAAAACTCTAGAAACTTAAAAATAGTCAAATCAAAATTTTACAACTGGAAAACATTAGTATCTAAAATTTACAATAATTTTTTACATAGGTGGAACAATATGGAAGTAGTAGAGGAATGTTAGTGAACCAGAAGATCAACAGAAGTTACACAACCCAGAGAACAAAGAAAATTATACAAAATAAAATGAACAGACCTAATGGAGTATATTGGACAATATAGACGCCAACTAAATCTTCAAAATTCAAAACGTTTTCAAAAGCATTTCTAGAGAACATTATATAAATTACTGTTGCATTATAATTATTTTCTCATTGGTTGTAATCAAATACAATTTCTGCAGAAAGACAAGATTACTTAAATAAAAAGATTTGAAATATAATTTGAAAATAATTTCGCACAAGGTACTAGTTGCCTTTTTTGCTAAAGTTTATATTTCCAATTAAAAACAGATGTATCTAATTTTAAAATGTGTACGCTTGAAATTATTAAGACTAATCTAAAGAGAAGAAAGGCATAAGTTGGATGGTGGTTCCTCATACCTCTAGTGCTACCTTTTGGGAAGCTGAGCTGGTAGGATCATAGTTAAGAGATCAGCCAAGGTATATACACTGGAATAATTTTCAACCAATATTGGTGGTATATTCTTGTTATTTTAGCTACATAGAACTTAAGGCCAGAAGGATCATGATTCCAGGACAGTCTGACCAGAGAATTTTTTTTTTCCCTGGCCAGTCCTGTGTAGGAGCTCAGGGCCTGAGCTCCCTGGATTTTCTCAAGGTGAGGGATATACCACTTGAGCCACAGCACCACTTCTGGCTTTTTTTCTATGTATGTGGAATACCAAGGAATCAAACCCCGGTCTTCGTGCATGCTAGGCAAGCACTCTACCACTAGGCCAAATTCCCTAATCAGAGACATTTTGCGACTATCTCAAACAAGATAATCTAGGTATGGTGGCATTCCCCTGCATTCCAGCTATGATAAGAAGGGTGAGATAAAAATACTCAAAAATGCTATATTTAAAGTTAGGGGAATTTATGATTTAATTTTATATATCTTACGTGGATAATAATATTTTAAATATATTATCTTAAATATATATAAGACCATATCTCAAAACAAAGGACATGTACTTGATGGGCTGTGTGTGTGTGTGTGTGTGTGTGTGTGTGTGTGTGTGTGTGTGTGTGTATTCTTTTCAGGGAGCAGGGGAAGGTGTATATCCTGGGACTGAACTCAGGGCCTTGTGCAAAGACTCCAAATTCAGCTTTTTTGTTGGGGTGGTTAATTGGAGATAAGACCCTCAAGGACTTTTCTTATCAAGCTGGCTTTGAATCATTATCTTCAGATCTTGGCTCTTAAGTAGTTAGGATTACAGATTTGAGCTACCAACAGCAGGCGAGTAAATATAATTTTATGTGAGTCACTAGCACTCAGCTAATAATATATTTTAAGGGTCAGTTCATTATACTATTTTGGGACTATTGCTTTATAAATTGTTTATAGATTGCATTACAAATTTGACAATGCTAATTCTTCCAAGCCAAGAACATGGAGGTTCTTTCAGTTTTCCTAAATCATCAATTTCCTCTTTCAACTCTTTAATGTTTTCACAATAAGGTCTTTAACATCTTTGGCTAATGACTGAGAAAAAATAAAAATTACCAATAGACACTTGAAGAGATCTCATCATCTCTGTCCATAAAGAAGTGTAAATTAAGACAATACAGAGATTCCGTCTCACCCCATTTAGAATGGCCAATATCAAGAAAATTAACAGCAAATGCTGGTGTGGATATGGCCTAAAGGGAACATAAGCTTTTTCAACTTATCAGGAAAGCAGTATGGAGGGTCCTCAAACAAATCCAAACATAAAGCTACCTGACGACCTAGCAATTCTACTTTATCCAGCAGGGCACAAACAGGGCCACACTAAAGCTAACACAACCATGTTCACTGCACCATTATTTGCCACAACTAATATACTGAATTAGCCCAGATGTTCCATTGCTCCTCAACATACAACACATGAAGAAAATGTGGTGAATATATATACAATGGAATTCTACTCATCCATCAGAAAGTATGTATATTGTACCATTTGTAAGGCAGTGGAAAGGCTTGCAAAAAACAGTACTAAGCGAAGAAAGCCAGACACAGAGAAACATAGGATGCATGCTTTCCCTCATTTGTGGTGGCTAGAATATGCCTATAAATCTACAAGAAAACATACTGGGTGGTAAGCAATGGGTTACAAATGAATTCATTGAAGTATAATAGACTCTATGCAGAATACAAATAGTATAATTCTTCAAAAAGATGAAATCAAAGCCAACAAAATATGTACTGAGAAATGAGTACTTGTAAGAGGGGAGGAAGAATTCAAGGGGAAGAGGGAAGAATGCAGGCAAGAATTCACTGTATATATCACAAAGATGAGAAATAGAAAGGAGGAATAAATTGGGGTGGGGGGATAAAGATGTGGTAGAGTACCTGCCTAGTATACACAAAGACACAGGTTTGATTCCTCGGTACCACATACACAGAAAAAATATATATATATATAAAAAAAGGTAGAGGTGATACTGTGACTGAAGTGTTAGAGCACTACCCTTGAGGAATACCCAAGGACAGCGGGTCCTGAGTTCAAGATCCAGGACTGGTAAATAAATAAATAAATAATAAGCTACTTTGTTGAATGGCAAAAGAAAGTCAATGTATAGTATGAAAATTAAGTAGTGGAAAGGATAAGTTATGAGTAGCAAATGAGAATGTTGAAATAGGTGACGTGGATTAAGATGCACTGCACATCAACTACTTTGACGAATGACAACTCGTTTGTACAACTAATTAAAGATAATAAAAATATTTGAGATTTCATTTTAATTTTCTTCCAGTTTTTAAAGATTCTGATGGGAAATCTACTCTTTTTATGTAGGCTGTAGTATAAATAGTAATTTATATACATAGTACTTTTTAATTGTTAAGATTTTCTTTGCATTTTTATACATTTGACTTCATGTCATATTCTTTTAAAGTTCTAGTTTATTGTAGTTGATGTATAAAATACATTAATACAACATTTAAAATTTAATTTCCATACTCATTTTGCTTGTTTTACTTAAATTTATGCATCAGTGGCTTAGTATCTGTAGTTGATTTTGGGGAATTGTTAGCTATTATTTCTTCAAGTTGGTTTTTCAAAACCTTTTTATCTTTCTTCTTCTGAGATTCCATTTACATGAATCATTTCTCCCTTTGCCTCATTCTTATTTCTTGTGTTTCACTTGAGTGGTTTCTATTGATCTATCTTGTAGTTCATCAATCTGTCAACTTTACTGATGACCCTATCATAAACACTTATTGTTTGTTACAGTGTTTTCCATTTCTAGCACATTTGATTCAGATACTTTTTTTTGTCAGAAGAGAAAGGTCAATTTATTAAAATAATGTGTAGGACCAGGAGCATTCCTAGTGGTAGCATGCTTGCCTAGCATACAGGAAGCCCTAGGTTTGATTCTCTGGAATCACATACACGGAAAAAGCCAGAAGTGGCACTGTGGCTAGGCTCAAATGGCAGATTGCTAACATTGAGCAAAAATGTCCAACAACAGGGGCCAGGAGTTTGGCCTAGTGGTAGAGTGCCTGCCTAGCATGCATGAAGACCCAGGTTCGATTCTTCAGTCCCACATACATAGAAAAGGCCAGAAGTGGTGCATTGGCTCAGGGTAGAATTCTAGCCTTGAGGAAAGCCCAAGGACAAAGACAGTGATCAGGCCCTGAGTTCAAGCCTAGTACTGGCAAAAATAAAAGACATTAAAAAAAATGTTCAAGGACTGTGCCCATGCCCTAAGTTACAGCCCCAGGACTGGAAAAAAAAATAATGTACACTATGCAGTTTTCATAATCTCTGGAGAATCAGAGGTTCTTGGAGATGTCATATACAGTGATTCAGATACTTTTATCTCACTGCTGAAATAACCATATGATCTTCCACATTGTCCAGTTTCTTTTGGAGCCTTTAACCTATTAATCACAGTTATTAAATAATCCTCATAAATTAATTCCTTAACTTTTGCTCTAATGTTGCATTATAATCATTTGCTTTGCCATCAGAGTCTCATTTTTGTTTTTGAAAAAAAGCACTAATTTTAACATTTTTGTCATTCTCCAATTGTGTTCTGCTTTGACTGCTTTATTTATTGAAAGTGGCTTTTTAAAGCTGTTCATAGAGTTAAGAATTAAGGTCACTAGGAGTTGAGCTAAGACTAAAGCCTATGGTTGCTATGGGCAGTCTTAGTACAAACAAGCATCAATCCAAGTGATACCCTGTGTTCAAATGAGGGATTAGGTTGATCATTTCTTTTACCCTTGCTTATACCAACTCCATAGTGCCCTATGTCTTCCTTTGTACTTACAGTTTCCCTATGAAAATTCCTTATCATTGGACACTTACCTTGGCAACAAGGAGTGAAAAACAGATGTGGATATTCTTTAATCTTCTGATACAGCTTTAGCCTTAGCCTTAGAAAGAAATATTACTCTACAGTATCATGAGTTACAGCCTAAGATATCTACTTACTTCTCTCCTATGGTTATGACCTCTGTGGAGAGCACTCTCCCCTATCCCATTTATCAGATACAAGCCATATAATGAGTGATTGTTGTCCTTAATGTACTATGTTATCTCTCATCTCTTTTGCTGTCCCTTGGTTATCTCATATCATTACAGTATCTCACTTTGTTATCTGATATATTGGATATATTTGTATTTGGTTATTTGAAATTGGATAGGGAAGAGGGGAAAACAAGATGAGGGTTGGGGGGGAGGGAAATGGGGACCAAGACATGAGAAAGGGTATCAATGTATATGAATTAATGCACCTTCTATCTGGCAAATATAATGTAACCGTTCTATTAATTACAATAAAAATATATATAAAAAAGGGTTCCACTGGTGCCATGGTCATTATTGAAACATTCCAGACAGAATATAGCTTTATTACAGAAAAGTGAGAAAAGAGTGTAAAGGGTTACTCTCTCTCTCTTGTTTACTTTACTGAGCCCTTAGTTCTGGATAACAGGAAGTATTTTTTGGACTGGCTGATGGGGTTCAGGAAAAGGGCTCATCTATGAGGGTATAGATTCCCGTGTTTTTGGCTTTCAGATATTTTCATCTTTCCTCCAGAAAGCACACTTAGCCTCCACTAATATAATGACCATAATAGAAAAGCTGACCTTTTCCTATCAGTATCTAACCTATCTTACCCAGGAGCATGAGTAGTTGTTATCTTTCTAGACTGCCAGGCACTCAGACACATATCTGACTTACTAACAAAAAAAGTCAGGAGTGGAGCTGCAACACATGTGATACAGCAATAACCGTAAGGGTAAAAATTCAAGTAGAAAGGTCTGGAGTGTGGCCTAGTGGTAGGGTGCTTGCCTAGCATGCAGAAAGAAGCCCTGGGTTTGATTCCTAAGTACCACACACACAGACTCACACACACACAAGCCGCAAATGGTGCTCTGGCTCAAGTGGTAGAGTACTAGCCTTGAGAAAGCTCAAGGATACTGCCTAGGCACTGAGTTCAAGCCCCAGGACCACCCTCCCCCCTAAAAAAAGATTTCAATGACAGGTCCTTGAATCCAGGAAAAAGACCAAAAAGTAAAAATATTTTTTAAAAAAGCAGCAAAAAAATCAATTATTACACCACTATAAATGATGGTATATAATGAAAGAGGAATGTTTTATTTTTTTATGTTTGGAACTTTAGATTTATTTATTTAGATTCAAGACTTGGCCTCAGAATATAATTCAATTAATAAACTAGCAGATTTTTATGGTATTACCACATAAGCAAATAAATATGAAAAATCATGAATAAAGATTGATAGTTCTCAAAGATATTGAAAAATAAGTTAAAGTTTCTGATGACCTAAATAGAGACAACTGCCATGCTATTTATTTTCCATACTGTGTGATTAGACTACTGAACAAAATTCTGGTTAAGGTAATTTTGAACAGAAAAAAATGATTCATATATAATGAAATGACTACAGATATAAATGAGAATTTTGATGTATATACAGGTCCTTTTAAACTTCAAAAATTAAAGCCAAACATGAATAAACTTCAGAAAATGCTCAGGAAAAAAGTCAACCTACAATAAGTTCATTCATGTATAGGACAAAGCATAATAATTAGAAGTGCATATACCATATGGAATGTGTTATTCTTAGTGTACTAATGCAACCAAAATTTACATTCATTTTAAGTAGTATCGTTGTTGTGTACATGCACACACTTCTCTGGTATAAAGTCCTTCAATACTGCCAATGGGTGTATTTATATAGTGGGAGCTTCTCTCAAATTCAAGATTTCTATATCCATAACCACTGAATTTGTTGATTTAGACTACAGTCACTTATGCTTCTTAACAGTGTTCTTCATTTACATCACTTCATTCACTTGTTTCATAACTTAATCTATGGACTATTACTCCATAAAAGTATCAATATCTCCTTTAATTCTGTTCCTCTCTAGTTTAAAAAGCAACTTCCAGGAAAGGGTACTCATGGTTCACATCTGTAATATAAGGTATTCAGGATACTGAGATATGAGAATCACAGATGAAAGCATGTCTAAGCAGTAAAGTCTAGACTCTTATCTCCAATTAACCACAAAAAGCCAAAAGTAGAGTTGTGGCTCAAGTGGGAAACACTACCCTTGGCAGAGTCAGTAAGGCCCATAATTTAAGCCTCAAGATTGGCATCAAAGAAAAAACAAACAAAACATACCAGAATAATCTTCATATAACAATCTAAAGAAACACTCTAACAATACGTTCATTACTACTTTTTTATTTTACTTTTCAGCTCCATATTTCTTTCCTTAAAATTTGTTTTAAATTCAGTCTTTTAACATCTTTCCTATTAGACTTTTAAGAAATGTTTTCTTCGGGCTGGGAGTTTGGCCTAGTGGTTAAAGTGCTTGCCTAGCATGCACAAGGACCCGGGTTCGATTCCTTGGTACCACATACGTACAAAAAAGCTGGAAGTGGTGCTGAGGCTCAAGTGGTACAGCTCTAGCCTTGAGAAAGTCCAAGGACAGTGCTCAGGCCCTGAGCTCAAGCCCAGGACTGGCAATCAATCAATCAATCAATCAATCAAATCTGCTTTCATTAAAAAAAAAAAAGAAATGTTTTCTTCCCACTATAAGATGGGCCAAAGACTTAAAGAGAGTCTTCTCTAAAGAAGAAATAAGAATGGCCTATAGACACAAGAAGAAATACTCCACATCTCTGGTCACAAAAGAAATGCAAATCAAAACAACTCCAAGACTCCAACTCAGTCCAGTTAGAATGGCCATGATCAAGAAATCTAATAACAACAGATGCTGGAGGGGATGTAGCCAGGAGGGATCACTACTACACTGTTGGTGGGAGTGCAAACACATTCAACCACTATAGAAAGCAGTATGGCAGTTCCTCAAAAGATTAAACATAGAGCTCCCCTATGACCCAGCAATTCCACTCCTTGGCATTTACCCAATCATAGAGAAACAAGGGCATACTAAATCTACTAGCACAATGATGTTTACTGAAGTACTATTTACCATGGCAAAGATATGGAACCAACCCAGATGCCCCTCAGTTCATGAGTGGATCAAGAAGATGTGGTATTTTTACACAATGGAAGTCTATGCTACTGTTAGAAAGAACAACATCGCCCCATTTGTAAGGAAATGGAAATACTTAGAAAAAAAATCACATTAAGTGAAGTAAGCCAGACTCAAAGGAACATAGGCTCAATGATTTCCCTCATTTGTCATTTGGGCTCTCCTAGCAGAGATTTTCAATGGAACAAAACCTAGATACATAAGGCCATAAACTATGATGCTAAATGAAAGGACCTCTAGGATATAGAACAAAAGCCATGTAATGAGTGATTGTTATCTCTTTTGCTATTTTTTGGTTATTTTATATTGTTATAGTAGTTCACCTTGTTATCTGATACATTGTATATATATGCTTATTTGGTTATTTGAATTCGTATAGGGAAGGGGGGAAAGAAGAGGGGCGGTTTGAGGGAAGGGAAATGGGGACCAAGACATGAGAAAGGGTATCAATGTTTGTGAAGTAATGCACCTGCTATCTGGTGAATATAATGTAACCATTCTATTAATTGCAATAAAAAATATATGGAAAAAAGAAGTAATTCACATTTTACACAATGAATGTAACTGTAACCCCTCGATACATTATCCCAACAATAAAATACAATTAAAAATTTTAAAAAGAAATGTTTTCTGAATGATAGTAAAAAGAAGTAAGATTTACTTATTTATTCTATACTTAAATATTTTTCCAAATTGTGCATGCGAGAGCATGTTTTGTGTGTGTGTGTGTGTGTGTGTGTGTGTGTTGGTAATGGTGAGCTCAAGGCTGCAGCTGACATTTTATTAAATGACAGCTTTAAGGTAGTCAAATAAAGATAGGAGTTGTAGGCTTTTCTGCTTGGGGTGGATTTGAACTGCAATCCTCTTATCAAAGCCTATTGTGCAGCTAGAGGGTTAAGCTTCAGTCACTGGCACTTGGAAAGCATTTCTTTCTTCTCTAAATGTTTCTCCTATTTAAAGTCTATGGCGTTCTTTGGTAGACTATTATTTTTTAAAGAGAATTCAGCTGTGATCATTCCCAGTAAACTGGAAGAGAATGGGTAGTGGTGGTAAACTTACTTTGTAATAGTATACTTTGGTATTGACTCATTTATATTTAAATTGTTCAGATCTCATGAATGTTGAAATAATTTCTAATAATCATTGTCATTTATTTACTATGGTGGTAAAGAAATTAGTGGGCCTCAATGATTTTCTACATAGAATAACAATAGTTGAAAAACTAAAGCAGATTTCTTTTTAAAAGTAACAAAAAAAATTCAGATAGCTTAGATCCATCCCAGGAAAGTTGAATGTATGATTAATTAACATAATTTAGAATGAAATACATTATGACATACCTAGACACAATGAGTTATCAGAAACTTCAACTCTGAATACAACAAGATACTAAATGGGTTGAAAAGTTGCAAGTATGGCTGGGAAATATTCCTCTAAAGAATGCGACTTCTGGGCCGGGAGTTTGGCCTAGTGGTTAAAGTGCTTGCCTAGCATGCATGAAGACCCGGGTTCGATTCCTCGGTACCACATACATAGAAAAAAAAGCCGGAAGTGGTGCTGAGGCTCAAGTGGTAGAGCTCTAGCCTTGAGAAAGTCCAAGGACAGTGCTCAGACCCTGAGCTCAAGCCCAGGACTGGCAAAAAAAAAAAAAAAGAATGCGACTTCTTTATAGGAGGAATTGGCCTTTTGTGTGCAAAGAACTGCTATTCAAAGAAATTGACACAAACACTCTACCACTAGGCCAAACTCCTGGCCCCATTTGATTATTTTTGAACTTAATATCAAGAAATACTTTGCAATAATGAATACTATTTTTATCTTTTATTAAAGCATAAAAATAATGTAGCATGTAGCGTCAAAACTTTTTGCACAGTGAGACACCTAAACGTATGTAATACCACATATATAGAAAAAGGCTGGAAATGCTGCTGTGGCTCCAGTGGTAGAGAGTTAGCCTTGAGAAAGCCCAAGAGCAGTGCTCCGAGTTCAAGGCCAAGGACTGACTAAATAATAATAATAATAATAATAATAATAGACCATTTAATATTTAAGAATCTTTTACTCTTAGGACAACTTAGAAAAGAAACCTATCATCTACTTCTGTGATAATTCCCATTCACAAAAGAATGTTTAAAAGAAAATATACATCAAAGCATTAACAATTTTCAACTTCAAGACCACACTTGGATGGGCACCTTTGTTTCAAATCTGATCCTAGCTACTCGGGAGGCTGAAATCAGAGGACTGTGGTTAGAAAACTTCTCAAGCAGAAAAGCCCATGAGACTTTCATTTCCAATTAATCAACAAAAAGCTGAAGTGGAACTGTGGAATTGTATCAGCCTTGGGTAAACAAAACAAAGAAAACAAAACAATAAATCCCACCAACAATTTGTAATTGTCAACATTTCTATAAAAAGCTTACTATATTTAAATAGAAAGAGCATTCTTGTAGATGGCTTCATGAACTAGTATGACATTAAATGAAATTCAGGGATGACACTTGTATAACTATGTTTAAATTTAAAACCTTCCTCCTAGCTTTACAGCTAACAGTTTAGTTTCATTAGTATCTGCAAGGATTTGCCTTTATGTGGATGTTTGTAAAGAAAGTGAATATTGTTAGAATCAAAATGAAAGGTCATGAAGTAAGGGATCTCATACCCATGCCTGATCATAAGAACTTTATCTTTTTTAAAGCAATCATGCTATTGAAAAATACTTATGTGTTCTGTCCAGCATTCGGCTATCTACTCAGATGTCACTCTTATTATGCATCTTCGTAGCCAAGAATAGTTTTTCAAAATAATTTATATTACACTTCCATTTTACCTTTAAAAGCTGATCTTTTGCCTACTTGAATGTATGTTCTAAATGCAAAGTTTATTGCCAAATAAATGCAATGATTTTAGAGAATCTCTTTCCACTTGCTTTTCTATGTTGACAAAACTATGTAGTCTTATCTGGATGTTTTTGTTTCCTCAACAACAAAGTTCATAAACTCCTCCAGAGGTTCCAACTTACTAAGAAAGTAAATTCCCTCAAATACCCTTGTTAATCAACATAAGCTTCAGTCTTTCAAGAAATAGTCTTCTCAAGGTAATTTTCTTCCTTCAGTAGGCCACCCTAGTCCTTGTTTTTTGTTTTGGGTTTTATTTTTGGTTTTACTCTATTGTTGGGGTGATGTACAGAGGGGGTTGCAGTTACATTCATCAGACACTGGGTACATTACTTCTTAAACATTGCTACCCCTACCCATGTTTATCGCCAGCTTTTCCTTCCCCCATTTCCACCCATTGTCTTAATTTCCCCTTACTTCCCATTTTCAAATACACAAATAAAAGTATATACAATATACCAAGTACCAAAGTCAGACAAACAACATGAGATAAACCTTAAGGGGGAAAGAAGAAAAAGTTTAACATAGTACTTTAAAAACAATACTCAAAAAGACTGCTAAGGCTCAGTGGAATAGCTACAGAAATTTACAACTATTTTGAAAGCAATGCAGATCACATAACATTTGCCTAAACACCTATAGTGTTTCCTAGTTACTGAGGATAATACCCCAATCCCAACCCCCTCATCAAAAAAAAAAAAAAAAAAAAAAAAAGACCACTAACTTACGTGCTTCCAAACACTTTGGGAAGCAGAGGAAGAAAGTTTAATGGAGTACTGCTGGTTGTCAAAATGTAATCTTCATAGGTTTGGGACCTGCTTTTCTCTTATCCTAAAAACTAATTTGCCTGGCATTGCTCATTTCCAAAATCTCAATTCCACAAATACTGGTATAAGCTACTCTTTTCTATAGCTTTTTCTGCCCCTAGTCCTAACTCAATTTGACTACAATAAGGTGAAGATAGAGATTAAATAAAGACAAAAATGCTTTACAAAAAAAATGGTAAATTGTGATCTAATAATATAAAAAAAAATAAGAAAATGTAAAAGATTTCAAGGAGCCAGGCATCATGGCTCACACCTGTAATCTTAGCTACTCAGGAGGCTGAGATCTGAGGATCAAAGTTCAAAGCCAGCCAGGGCACTAAAGAACCTGAGACGCTTATCTCCAATTAACCCCAGAAAACGGTAAGTGAGGCGTGGCTCAAGGGTAGGGTGGTAGCTTTACACTGAAGAGTTCAGGGACAGAGCCCAGGCCCAGGGGTAGGGCAGTAGCCTTCAGTTGAAGACCTTAGGGACAGTGCCCAGGCCCAGAGTTCAAGCCCCTGACCCACAAGAAAAAAAAAAAACAGTAAAAGGTTTCAGGGTAAGAATGATTTAAAAAGTCAAATACCCAGAAGCAAGACCACTGCAGATGGCAGTCAATTTAGTCAAACTTGGGTAAAATATACAAACATTTGGAAATAACTAAAGAAAGGACTCAGTTACTCAGAGTTAGAAATGAGTAACAGTTAAATTAATTTGTACTTAACAGTATTAATCCCCTTAAATTGTCACATTTATTGTTTATCTTTAAATTTATTTTTATTTTATTTTAAGGGTAATGTACAGAGGGGTTACAGTTACCTAAGTAAATTAATGAGCACATTTCTTATCAAACATTGTTACCCCCTACCTCATTTTCCTCCTCTTTCCCTCTGCCCCAAGTTGCAAAGTTTATTTCCAACATAGCATCTTGTGATTACTGTTGTTGCATTGGTTTACCCTTTATCCTTTGATGAATCATTTTGTTATTTCACTCCACTTCCCCAAACCAGATAAACATACATACAAGACACAAGGTACCAAAATCAAAACAGTGACAACAGGGGATAAATCAAAGGGGAAAGAAGAAGTAGCTTCACAGGGTATATTTAAAACAAAGAGGCTGAGAGTTTGGCCTAGTAGTCGAGTGCTTTCCTAGCATTCACGAAGACCTGGGTTCTATTCCTCAGTACCACATACACAGAAAAATCTGGAAATGGTGATGTGGCTCAAGTGGGAGAGCTCTAACCTTGAGAAAAGCCCAAGTACAGTGCTCAGGTCCTGAGTTCAAGCCCTAGGACTGGGCCAAGGGGAAAAAAATGGTGAGAGAAACCATGTTAGATCATTATATACCACTCTGAACCTGAATCAACTCCAAATGGGTCAAAGACCTTTAGTGAAGACCAGATATGCTGCAATTACAGGAAGGGATAGAGGATACACTAGGGTTCCTTGGCACGGGTTGAAAACCTCCTAAATAAAGATCCAGGAACACAACAAATCAAAGAACGACTGGATACATGGCATTGCACTAAACTACAGAGCTTATTCATGGTAAAGAACACAGCCAGCAAGATAAATAGAAAACCCACCAACTGGGAGAAGATTTTCACTAGCTATACAATAGTCAAGGACTACATATCAAAAATACAGCTACAGCTCAAAAAAATTAACCCCCCATAACAAATCCTCAAAGAAACAACCATCCCATTAATAAGTGGGCCAAAGAATTAAAAAGAGACTTCTCTGGAGAGGAAATAAGACTAGCCAAATAGACACGTGAAGAAATGTTCAACATCTCTGGCCAATAAAAGAAATCCAGGCCAGGCATTTGGCCTAGTGATAGAATGCTTGCCTACCTTGCAAAAGACTTAGGGTTTGATTCCTTAGTATCACATACATAATAAAGCCAGAAGTGGCGCTGTGTCTCAACTGGAAGAATGCTAGCCTCGAGGAAACCCAAAGACAATGCGCAGGCCCCGAGTTCAAGGCCCAGAAATGGCAAAAAGAAAAAAAAAAATCCAAACCAAAGCTATATGGAGATTCTGCCTCACTCCATTTAGAATGGACTTTATCAAGAAAACAAGTAATAGTAAATCCTGGCAGGGATGTGGTCAGAGGGAACACTGATACACTGTTTTGGGAATGTAAACTGGTTCAACTACTCTGGCAAGCGGTATGGAAGTTCTTCAAAAGACTAAACATAGAGCTCCCCTATGAACCAGAAATCTTGCTTCTGGGCATTTATCGAAATAACCACAATGAAGGCCACATTAACTTAAAACTACTAGCAAAACCGTGTTCACTGCAGCATCATTTAAGATATGGATCCAACCCAGATGTCCCTCAAAAGATGAATGGATCAAGAAAATGTGGCATATATACATACATGCTCCCATCAGCAAGAATAACATAGGCCCATTTGTAAGGAGATCGAAACACCTATTAAGTGAAGTAAGCAAAACCCAAAGAAACATAGACACCATGGCTGGTTGATTGATTTTGTTAACCAAAGCAGTCAATTTTCTAATACACTATTTTTAATTCCTTACTCTAGTATTTGTCTTCTTCTGTTAGAAACTAAGTTCCATTAGATACAATATTTCTATTTTGTTCACCAACATATCTCTGGCACCTAAAATATGGCTTAATAATTCTAATGGTCTATTTTTCAATGAGCAACTCTTATATCTCCAACTATAGAGAATCCAGCTTTAAAGCATTCCCTGAATTGTCTGATCCCTAAGAAGTATGGACATAGATCTCTGGTTATCATTTGATCATGCACTTACTAATATATACCCACAACCATTTATGAAAACGGACTTAACAAGATAAGAATACATTTAAGTATTAGAAACTGGACAAAAATTATTTAAGATATTTTAATTATGAAATATCAATGCAGAATCAAGAAAGCAAAATGGCAGAAACTGCAGTGTTAAGAGCTAATGGTTGCAAAGAAGACATGGAACCTGGTTTAGCAAATTCAGAGTAATCTGCTGCCATCTCTATTATTGAAAGAAACTTAAATATATGTATCCTTTTGTCATGTAAAAACAGAAATTCCAAAACTCTTCCTCTATTTTTATCCCCACATGCATAGTCACTCATTCACATGTTCCATATTTACTTATGTCTAGGCCATCCAGCCTGTAGACAATTCAATTAATCTTACAAGTGACATACACAAGGAAAAAAAAAACCCAGATGTGGCATTAAGATTTACAAAGTTATTGAAACTTTTTAACAAGTAAAATGCATCCTTACTTAGCTACACCAGAATGAGGAATAAAGGGGTTTACATATGTTCCAATTCTAAACCTATCAATCAAACCCATGTTATTCCTTTGGGAGCTTATTTACATGCATATTTATCAGCCTCACATGCTAATTCCCTGCTGTTTTATGCCTGCGAGGCATGTTTATGAGTCATAATTGTTGATCTCATTTGATGTATTTCACTGAAGGAAGACATTATTCAGTTATGTGGCCTAATGTCAATGAGTTACGATGACCTGATCTTCCAAATCCAAGTTGCTCTTTAATTTTCATTAAGATAGGCAACTTGCTGTACAGAAAAACTAGTACACTAAACAAAAGAATAAATATTTTAGAAAGATTTAGATAATCATATGATTCTTAGTCAATCGTAACCCTCTAAATTCAATAAGAAATGCAGTGGTAAGGTAAGCTGTGTCCCTCATTTAGTCTGTTACTTCACCCAAACTCTTAGACTGTATGTGACTGAGCACCATAATCTGTCATTTTAGTTTATTTTCTTCATTTTACAATAAAATAGGTGTTAATCCATTCATTGTAGTATCATATTCCTTTATGTCATTTTGGTTTCCCATTAGTCAAGACTCAATTATTTTCAGACCATCTATAAAACTTATAAAGTAAGCTATCTTCTGTGAATTAAAAGGAACACTAACGAATTTGTTAACATGGGTAAGTATCAATATCTAGAAAGCAGAGTTCATTAATAAAGGAATCAAAAGAAGAATAGTTATGTCTATTAACAATTGTATATAGAAAATAAACTATACACTAAATGTGAGCAGTATTAAAATAATTTAGTACATTAATGTAACCATATGAGTTTATACAGTGGTAAAAGTAAAGTCACCTTGAAAGTTACAGCATTCATTTTTTACATAAAATTTGTATTTCTAAAACCCAAAGCTAAACATATAAAAAGTACAAAACATTAATCTCTGCAAAGGTACTGCAAATGACAGGCAACAACTGTTTGAACCTTTCTTCTTTAATCCTCAAAATGTAAAAAAAAAAAAAAAAAAAAAAAGCTGTAAATAAAATTACTCAATTTTCTTCTTTACTTCATTAAATATCTGTGCTGCCCGTGATACAAAATAAAATTTGATTAGAATATACCTTAGTCAAGATAAAAATCCCTATCAGTGACAAACAGGCTTTTCCTAATTAAAAGTACTTCATATTGAAAACAAAAATGAGATTTTATGAATAACACAAACGAAATGTGCTGACTGTACTCCCTTAATATTTGGTTTCAATGTCCTCAAAAAGAAGTTACTTTACACTTATTTATGATACACAGTATAGATTCAACCAATATATACCACAAAGGAAAAAGAGGATATTTTAAACCTTATTCCTATACCACAAATACCTTTAATGTGACATTTTCCTCTAAGTGTATTTAACAAAAAAATTTTTTTTCTCATAAAATTAAGGGGAAAAACAGAGAGTTCTAAATAGAAGCCATCTTGTTCAAATCCTGGGGCTTGAACTGTGGGCCTGGATGCTGTTCCTGAGTTCCTTTTGTTTAAGGCTAGCACTCTAGCACTAGAATCTCAGTGCCACTTCCAGCTTTTTTTTTTGACCATCCGGAATTTCCTGTCTGAGCTGGCTTCGAATTGCTATCCTCAGATTTCCTGAGTAGCTAGGACGACAGCCACCGGTACCTGGCTCCAGAAACCAAATTTGCTTCTTTTTGCCAGTACTGGGAGTTGAACTTAGGGCCTGTGCACTATCCTTAGGTTTTTCTCAAAACTAGACCTCTACCACTTGAGCCACATGTCCACTTCTGGCTTTTTTTTAAATGTGTATGTGATAACGAGGAATTGAGTCCAGATCTTTGTGCATGTTAGACAAGCACTCTACTTTAGGCCACACTCCTGGCTCCCAGGTACTATCTTTTAATGCACTCAGTATAAACACAATTAGAATTCGCTGTCACTCTGTAAAAAGTGCTACTTTACTGGATTACGATTTGGTGATATAAGGTAGACAGGATTATACTAGCAAATATTCTACAATATAAAGTATTCAGTAAAATAGATTTCTGAGTTATAACACAGAAGAAAAACAGCAAGATCATAATCTGAGTTTATATTTGTTCTTGGAAAAATCCTATTAGGTCTTTCTTAGATGTTAGCAAGATGGAGATGTCCTGTCTTGCTTATTATTTAAAATAAATATGATCTGTTGTAAATAAAATTCTCTATGTAATGTATGGAAATCATTAGTGACTTGTGAATAGTATAATCAGCCTAATTAACCATAAGGAGACAAGAAAAAAGAGCTAAAAGAAATAAATAGTAACATACATTAAACACCAAAATATAAAGGAATACTCTGATGTACAGAAGACAGTTTCAGATAATTAAGAAACTTATATTCATCTAGCTATCTATATTTGCATCTATTCCAATTCATAACTGATAGTAAAACTAAAAAACATAGAAGTCAGGAGAATGACAGGCTTTTGAAAGGGAAAATAAAGTGAATTGGTGTGTGAGGACATATTAAGGACTTCTCACAAATGTTGTCACACTCCACAGAGTGTGGTACCATAATCTAGAAGTATTAAAACCTATATACTATTCATTGAAATGTTAAAATGTCCATCCCTTAGGATCACAGCTAATAACTAGCATTATGTCTTTTAACTGACAAATTGACATTTTTGTGTATTTTTATACCAAACCTAAATGCAAAACATAGATACAATCTAATGTAATATTAGGTAAATAGTTCAGTGATGTTACTTATAAGATATAGCACTAGGGCTGGGAGTTTGGCCTAGTGGTTAAAGTGCTTGCCTAGCATGTATAAAGACCAGGGTTCGATTCCTTGGTACCACATACATACAAAAAAGCCGGAAGTGGTGCTGAGGCTCAAGTGGTAGAGCTATAGCCTTGAGAAAGTCCAAGGACAGTGCTCAGGCCCTGAGCCAAAGCCTAGGACTGGCAAAAAAAAAAAGAAAAAAGAAAAAAAGATATAGCACTAAAGGCATAACACAACATATTGCTGAAAAAGTTAACCAAAATGAAATAAATTCTCTCTACAAATCTTTTGGGTTGAAAAAAAATAAGCAAGAAGAAAATATGTTCAGATCACTTACCACAATAAAAACTTGCATCTATCTACTTACAAAAAAAATTCTCCAAACTTAATGGCATGAAAAAATTCAGCTAAAAAATTCTAAAAAAGAAAACAACATAAACCTTGAACATTTCACCAGAAAGAAAACATAGGTGGAAAATAAGTGTTTAAATGCAACACTAGCAATCAGGGAAATGCCAATTAAAACCCAAAGAAAATACTTAATAAAATGGCTAGAAAACATCCTGCCAATATCAAATACTGGTGAAGATTACAAGCAGCTGGATATCTTATACATTCTGGCAGAAATAACATGATAACCACTGTGGAGTATGGCAAAAAACATACTTATTACTCAAAATATGTACGTAGGTGGTATCTATCCTACTAAAATGAAAAGCTACATCCACACCCAAAAATAAAAAATTTTATCTACCTTGTACAGGTTTACAATTAATTGCCAAAATGTTTTTTTTTAAAAATCAAAATGTTCCTCAACAGCCAAATGGATAACTGATACATTTATCCAATGAATTTCAACTGCTCATTAAAAACAAGTGAAACTACCATACAAATAATATAGATGCTCTTTCAGATGTTTAGGTAGAATCTTTTTAAGAATCCAATAAAAACTCTTAATTACTATATTATTTCATCTAGATAATGCTCTATAAGGTAAAATATTAAACAATAAAGAATAAATCAATAATTAAGGGTTAAGAGTTGCAAAAAGAATACAGCCAAGTTAACAGGAAGGTATTTCTTTCAATGATGGAATGGATGGTCCTTATCCTGACTGTGGTAACATCTACTCAAATCTATGAAGCAGTATGATTTCACATAATTATGTATATTATTGAGAACTTGTAGGGGAAGATAGGACCTAGATATTTTTAAACTATTGAAACCTGAATGAGGATTGTACTTGAACTACTAGTGGTGATTTGTATCAACATCAGTCTCTTGGCTTTTTGAATGTGAAATGGCTAGCTAGAGTATCAAAAACCTCTACTTTGCCATCTCATGAGTTTTAAAATATCTCAAAATAAATCATAAAAATGAAGGTATAAAAAAGAGCAAAAGTCGGGGCCAGGAGTTTTGCCTAGTGGTTAAAGTGCTTGCCTAGCATGCATGAAGACCCGGGTTCAATTCCTCGGTACCACATACATAGAAAAAAAGCCGGAAGTGGTGCTGAGGCTCAAGTGGTAGAGCTCTAGCCTTGAGAAAGTCCAAGGACAGTGCTCAGACCCTGAGCTCAAGCCCAGGACTGGCAAAAAAAAAAAAAAAGAGCAAAAGTTAATTATATCATATCCCCTTTCTCCCTCCTACAATTTGCAATGTTTCAAATGCTTCACAATTACCCCTGAAATTGAATCAAAGGCCCTTAATCTCAGATTCTGTATTATAAACCTTTGATGTCCAATGCCAATATTTTAGATCTCACAGTCTACCAGTACTTTGCTAATTTCCACATAATTCATCCTCACTGGTATTTGTTCTTTTCTCACACAGGCTGGGTATGTCTACTAGTAATGTTTGTAGTTTGGTTTTGATCATGGTATTATCTATTTAAAAAGATTTCTGTTAAGACCTTTTTCCACTTAGCCACTTATTGGCATGTCACTGTATTAAAACTATCTGCCCAGATCTCAGTAATGTGTGTCTTTTCTTCAGTGTTTATTGTCTGCTGGTACCTTTTCTGTAAGTTATCTACTAGATCCTCAAAACTGAACACATGAAAGTTACTAAATAAAAACATTCTGAGCAGGTTTTTATATACTTACCTATGTGTGATCCTAATAGATTTTTCAAAAAATAGCAATTTCTATGATTATTTACCTTACAAGGAGACTAAAACATTAATCACCTGATCAATGATTTGGTAAAAACATGTATTTTGGGGCTGGGAGTTTCCCCTAGTGGTAGAGTGCTTGCCTACCCTGCACGAAGACGTGGGTTCGATTCCCTGGTACCACATACATAGAAAAAAGCCAGAAGTGGTGCTGAGATTCAAGTGGTAGAGCTCTAGCTTTAAGAAAGTCCAAGGACAGTGGTCAGGCCCTGAGCTCAAGCCCAGGATTGGCAAAAACAAAAACAAACATGTATTTTCTATTTTAATGTGTCATACTTCAACACATCTGGTGGTTTTCTTCATTTGTCTATTTCTAGAATAATATTTTAGTTCTAAATGCTTGAAGACAGATATTAGTATCGAGTAGGAAGGCATCCATTTACTAAAAGTATTTATTCACTCACACATTCATTCATTCAGTGCCCATCCTTAGGCTTGAACTCTGGATCTAGGTGCTATTCTATCACTTGATCTCCTCCCTTCTCTTCATCTATCCCTCTCCTTCCCTTAACTGGAGATAAGAATCTCATACAATTTCCTGCCTGGGCTGGCTTCAAATCATGGTCTTCTGATCTCATTCTCCTGAATAACTAAGATTATAGGATGATAGATGTGAGCCACTGGCACTAAAACTATTTTTGATAATTTTATTTATTTTGATTTTGATATTTCTATTCGTTTTTGATTTTCGTTGTTATTTCAATACCAGCATTGAGGCTTGAACTCAATGCCTGCGCACAGTCCCTTAGCATTTTTGCTCAACACTAGTGCTATACCACTTAAGCCACATCCCTTCTAGCTTTTTGCTATTTAACAGGACATAAAGTCTCCTGGACTTCCCTGCCCAGACTGGCTTCTACATGTGATCCTCAGATCTTAGCTTCCTGACTACCTAGGATAACAAAAATGACCAACAGTACTTGTCTTTTTTGTCCTGATCTTAATAACTTACACTGATTAATAGGAAGTTTACTGGAAATTTTCATATGTGCAGCACCCATTATTAGCATAATAATGATCAATAACACTGAAACATCTAGTATGCAGCTTAGTAATTAGATCTGCATCTCAGTTAATCAAAAATAATGCCTATCTTAAATAACATTAATTGCCATTTGTTCTTCTTTAGTTATGTTACATGTAACATTCATGAATAATATATAATTTGCCGTTTGAAATTTTGTGTAAATGGAACAGTATTTTATATAACAGTTTGGGGGCAATCACACAATTGTGTGTAACTATACTTTAATCACATAACTCCAACAAAACTTATTTCTGTTATGGAAAAGTATTTGGGCTACTCCAGTTTTCCATTATTAAAAGCAATGGAGCTATTAAACTTCTTAATGCAGATCTTCAATAGTTTTTCGATATTCCTAAGAGTAAAAGTACTTTATCAATTTGCCTCTACTTACTTTCAAAATACACACCACTTTTAATGACCATTAAGTAATATGGGAGAACACTAATTTCTTCACACTCTGATAAACACATGGTATCCAATTTTTGCCAATTCAAAAGGAAATAAGATACAACCTGACTGATATTTTACTTGAATTTTCACACATTTATGTCTTTGTATAAATCTTTTACAGCAAAATATATGCCAGTTCATGTCTTTCCCTTAATGCTTCATAGATAGAAATTTTTCCTACATGTTAGAAGTTATCCTTTTGTTATCCTTTTGTTATCCTTTTTTTGGGCAAATGGAAAATCAACAGTCCTCAGCAACACTTAGAGAATGCTCACTCTTTCATTATTAATCTTCATTCCTGGGCTTTGGTTTAAATTTGAGTGTTGGTCAATTTTTATTTTCTGTTTTTTCCATTAGTGTTTGTTTTTGTAGTTCTGTATAATTTTCTACATATAAGATCGTGTCATCTGAAAAGGGACAATGTGATTTCCTCTTTTCAAATCTGAACGCACAGAGGACATACTATAAATTTTTCTCAACACATTGCTCCTGTTAGGATCTCCACTATTCTATTAAATTACAGGGATAAAAGTAGCACCCCTCACAATTTTTTGTTTAACAAAGCCTGATTTTTCTCTTTCAGTATGATGTTAAATATTGAGTTATTACAAATGCCTTTGTTATTTTGAGTTTAGTTCTTTCTACATTAATTTGGTCAGTGATTTTTTTCATGAAAGTATTTTAAATTTTATTAGTGTTTACAGCATATTTTGAGATAATTATGTGGTCGCTTGCTCATTTAATGGATGCAATATAACACACTTAATTATTTCCATACATTGAACTCTTCTTTGCATTTCTGGGGATGAATCTCTCTTTAGCATGATGATCATTATTTAATGCACTGTCAGATTCACTTACTAGCATTGTATTGAAAACTTTTGCATCTACATTTCCCTAGCAAGACAGCATAAAAGAGAATGGAACATCCTTAAAAAGAATGGCACATCTAATGTGACATAATATTTACCTAGCAAACATATGATTTAAAATCCTAGTACCACCAAAAAACACCCCAAATTGTGTCTACATTGTGGCACTTTTCTTCTGGCATGGTTGCTAGGCAGGTGATCTGCCTACCTATGTCCAGAAACTTTTCTATTTTTGTTATTTTTCAAAAAGAATCTCACATTATTCCTGAACAATATTAAGCATAATACAATACCAACCTTTTTAAACTATGGACCTGAAGCAACTCCACCCTTACTTATATCATCAATGTCTTTGTAATTTTTCAGTAGGCTTCCTCTAGTTGTCATGATAAATTTATTTCTAAGTATTTGATTCATTTTCATGGTATCAGGATTGGAGATTTTAGAAAAGAATTCTGTGATTGTTTATTGCTGATATATAGAAATAAAATGTTTCTTATCTCTTTATTTGCCTTGCCAAACAAAATATAGAAAATGTGGCAAGGTGCTAATACTTAGCTGAGGCCTCACGAAGCCTTGCAACTTAAGTCTGTTATAACAGAATGCTGTCACTACCACATAACGCAGTGGTTGATGGCCTGACAGACTTAATAGTCAGCCATTCCCCATACAAACAAAGCCTATTCCAGAATAAATGAAGTATTCAATATCACATTGTATCATGAGCCCAGTAAATGATTATTATTTTGTATTTGTTTAGGAATAGTTTGTCAGGTAAGCAAAGATAATTTATGTATTAGTTATTAGTAACATGACATACTGTTTGGTACATAACAAACACTAATTTCAACAAAGTTTGCTTTAGCTACTGAAATCAAGACATGTCTACATGTGTGCGTGCCTGTGTGTATGTGTGTGTGTGTGTGTGTTTCAGTCCTGGAGCTTGAACTCAGAGCCCAGGCACTATTCCTGGGGTGTGTGTGTGTGTGTTTCAGTCCTGGAGCTTGAACTCAGAGCTTAGGCACTATTCCTTAGGGAGTGTGTGTGTGTGTGTGTGTGTGTGTGTGTGTGTGTGTGTGTTTTGTTTTGTTTTGTTTTGTTTTAAATCAAAGTTAGTGTTTTACCACTTGAGCTACAGCTCCACTTCTGGCTTTTGGTGGTTAACTGGAGGGAAGACTCTCACAGACGCCTCCTGAGTAGCTAAGATTACTACAAAGTAAACCATCAACCCCTGACCACTTTTCAAAATAGTTTCAAACTAAAATGTAAACTATATCAAGGGGTAGTTCAATAAACATTTTATGAAATGAGTACTGAAAAATAAATTATGATATATTTTTATTTGATAGTGTGTATTAGGGCAGCCATGGTTCATTCCTGTAATCCTAACTACCTGAGAGTCTGAAGTCTGAGGATCCTAGTTTGAAGCCAACTAGGCAGGAAAGTCCTTGAGGCTCTTACCTCTAATCACCAAAGCACCAAAAGTCTATTTGTGGCTCAAGTGGCAGAATGCTAACCTAGAGCGAGGGTGAAAAAAAAGCTCAGGAATAGTCCTCAAGCCCTAAGTTCAATGCCGAGGACCAAGCACACACACACACACACAAAAAAAAAAAAAAAAAAAAAGAAAGAAAAAGAAAATGAAAAATAAAGAATTTGTAAGTAATCAAGGAAAAACATAATAAAACAGATAATTTGAATGCTATATCTAGTTATATCTGTTTTTTTGAAATAAGATACAAGCATATGAAAATTAAATTATTCACAAGGAAAACAGTGCAATAGAGTCAACATCATCATTCTTCATAAGAATGACGATGCAAAAATATTTATGCTAAGACCTCAGGCCAATAGAAGGATACCTATTAACAAAAAATTAGGGAGAAATTAAAATAACCTTGTATCACTTTTGCGTATGCTATTTATCAAGAAATGTTATTTTTAAAAAATAAAACAAATGTTGGCCCATTCTGAAGCTTCTTTGTCATCATTAATGTATTCAGGTTTTCTTTCACAGCTGAACTGCTGTACTCTGAAAAGGTTATTCATGAAAGAAAACCCATATTCAGTGTTCAAACAAAGCTGTCAGGTTACCAAGATTATACTCACTTAGACGTCCAGAAAAAAAAATTTTGCAAAAAAATTAAAAATAAAGCCACAATGGTTTTTTATTTTACAAACAAGCTCAAAGAGGCTTTTGTTTAACAGTGTATATTTATTTTTAGTGAATATAAAAAGGAAAATATTTCAAAGTACAAGACTTTTGTGGCTATTTTGTTTCATCACTAGTTGTTTTTCTCAAATTGATACAAATGATCTCCTTCTGTTTCTATCTATCTGTTTGCCTTGTCTGTACAACTAATTGCCAGGATTGGGGAGATATCCTATATCTAAACAGAAGATGTGCAGTTTGTAACCTGCTTAATTCGCCTTATGTCCTACATGCCCTCAGTATGGTGTTCATTAACGTCTCAGCTGTTTTGTTTCTATCAGTGGCAGGCCAAACAGAGGCTTATTTTTCTTTGTTAAAAGGCCAGATTGTGCATAGATATATACCTAATCTGTGTGTACATGTGTGTATGCACTCAAATGCATTTACATTACAAGAAATTAAGTGTTTCTTGATGCTTTCAGCAATTCCCCTCAAACCTGGTAACTGAACTAAGAAAGTCTCTTGCTTTGATGTTCATAAGGATAGAAACCTCTGGCAATTTAAAGAGATTTATAAAGTACCACTTGTAAAATTTGATCTCCCACGTAAGCATTTGCAAAAGTTTTATAAACAAATTCTGTAGAATTAGATGGACTTAAGAGTCTTGATAAAAACACTTTGCACACCTCCATTAAAAAAAAAAGAAAATTCCAGTAAGCTCTAGACTTTGAATCATGTACAAACTGAACCACAGATAAATCTACTTATATTTCCCTTGAAATGATATATCAAATGGTCCATATGGATTTAATTTTTGTTCTAGTTTGAGCAGAATTCTCAAAATTTTACATTTAAATAGTTAAGATACAACCTAAATTTTTTCTTCTTGACTTTTATCTGTTAAGTAAACTATACTATTAGGTTGAGTTTTAATGTTATATAAAAAATCTCAGCATTTATATGCAAACAATCACAAAATTCACATAAAACTGCATAGGATTATAGTATTCATATCTGAAAATTAAGCCTACTCTCAAATTATTAGAAGCTATAGAAACTCAAAATATTCACTATATTTTCTGTGGTTTGCTTAACTATTTTTGACATGTTATAAAGTTACTTATAATACTATTTTTACATGTAGATAATAAATGTATATAATGGACTATTATATTATACTTAACAGCTGCATTCATCATTTAATCCCTGAATCATTAAAGATACTATTATAGATTGGTTTCCAATAAGACTTTTTAAATACAGTTGCATTAACCCTTTAACTCTGAAGCTTAAACATACTGATTTTAAGGAAAACATCTTCAAAAGTTTTCCTCATATCCATTAGGCAACTGATTGAAGAAAAGGGTCAAGATTTTATCTATACTATCACTCTTTGGAGATGAGCACTGAAAGAACTCCACCAAAGGATTCTCTTTTCACATTTAATGTTAATTTACAAGCCAATCACAACTCTTCCTTAAGAATATGAATAAAAGCAACATGCAGAATGACATGCAATATTATTTTTCAAGATACAACCTACCATACTCCTGATCCCATAACCGTAACAATCTTAATTATAAGATCCCAATGAAAGATATGAAACTTAAGCATTCACAAAACTTAAGCTATCAGTGTGATGTGGAACAGAATTTTTTTCATATATTTTTATTGTAATTAATAGAAGGGTTACATGATATTTGCCAGATAGATGGTGCATTAATTCCCATACATTGATACCCTTTCTCATGTCTTGGTCCCCATTTCCCTCCCCCCCAACCCCAGCCCTCATCTTGTTTTCCCCCGTTTCCTATCCAATTTCAAATAACCAAATACAAATATAACCGATATATCAGGTAACAAAGTGAGATAGTGTAACAATATGAGATAACCAAGGGACAGCAAAAGAGATGAGAGATAACATAGTACCTTAAGAACAACAATCATTCATTATATGGCTTATGTTTCTGTATCCTAGAGATCCTTTCATTCAGCGTCCTACTATATGGCCATTTGTATCAAGGTTTTACTCTATTGCAAATCTCTGCTAGGAGAGCCCAAGGTTTCTACTGATTATGACAAATGAGGGAAACTATTGAGCCTAAGTTCCTTTGAGTCTGGCTTACTTCACTTAATTTTTAAAAATACAAACTCTCAGTAACTAAGAGTCGTCTTAGATTTAAATAACAACTATTATTATTCCAATATTCCAGTTACAAAAGTAATGACAGATTTAAACAGGTAACACCAGAAATCTGAGAGGCCAAAGACTCAAGCTGCTTTTTCCATAACGAATTCCCTAGGCATATAAAGTAGGATCTCTGAACTTAGAAGTTAAATCATCTTGTAAAAACATCATAATTCATTAGCACATATAACAGCTAAGTGAATGACTGAATGAACTGAGAAGTCTTTGAATCTTCTACATACACACCTGAAAATATTGTCAGTTTATCTTCTCTCTATATTCATTTATTTAAAAAATATTTGCAGTAAAATGTGAAAATTTCTTCAAAGTGTATCATTAAGAAATGACTCCAATAATGGCAGCATAAGGGTTTTACCCTTATAGAAATTACTAATAAACTAGCAAAACTGTAATAATCAACATTTCCAGAACTTTAAAATGTAGTCAACACTTAAATTATCAATAGCAATATTGGTAAACAATCAAGTGTCAACCTAGTATACCTCTCTTCCATGATCTATGCCACCATGAAGAGAGCAGCTGGAAAACATGATACCATAGAGATCAATACAGACCTCATTCTGAGGAGATCAGAAAAACCCGTACAAGTATTTACACCTTTCTTCTGCCTTCAAAGAGTGTTGTCTCAGGGGTGAGCTAGCTTTCCTAGAGTAGTATTTCTTGAAAGCAATCAAAGTCAAAAAAAAGTATTTCCCTCAGCAGGCTGGACAATAATCAGTACAAACAATAACAAAGGACAAAATATTAGAAGGGCTGGGAAAGCAAATGTTTGGGTAAAAAGAAGTTTTCTAAAGCTCCTGTATACACTAACAATTCAGAGTGACACACACACTACACTCAGCCCCTGCTCCGCCCAACAACAAAAACCACAAAAGACACTGGAAGTTGAACAAGAAATGCAAAGTATTGTTATAAAGGCCTATCTAACTGGAGAAGGAACATCTAGCTAAACTTAAGACTAGCAGAAAAATCTAAAGTACTTTTTTGTTCCTTTCTATCTCTTTTCTTTTCTTTCTTTTTTTTTTTTTTGACAGTCCTGGGCCTTGAACTCAGGGAGGGCCTGAGCATTGTCCTTAGGTTTTCTCAAGGCTAATGTTCTACCACTTGAGCCACAGCTCCATTTCTGGCATTTTCTAGGTATATGTAGTACCAAGGAATCGAACCAAGGTCTTCATAAATGCTAGGCAAGCACTCTACCACTAGGCCAAACTCTCGGCCTTTTCTTTCCTCCTTTTCTTTGTATCTTTTTCATATATTCCTTCTTACATTCTGGTTACAAGCAGTTAAGAAAGCCATCAAAGTACTAGCTGAAACTACTAAGATAACAGAACAGAGACTTCAATTCACATATAAGCATGACAGTGTTCAGAACTTAGTTCTTCTATTCACATTTAAAGAGAACACTGACAATTCAAAAGGGGCAAAACTATAATCTCTCAAAACTAATGGCAAATTAAAAGAAGAAAATCAGATTTATAGAGTTGTTACCTTACAATATTCAAACTAGATATCAATAATAATTAAGGTGAATAAAAGAAAAGGCATTCACAGGAAAAATAGAAACTGACAAAAATATACCTAAAGATGCCCAGTCCTTAAATTCATTTCTAAGTCAAATTATAATAAATATGTCTAAACTATCAAGGAAATTATGAATGAAGAGCTGAAGAACAGCAGAATAAGTGTCTCAAAAAATAGGAATACCAGCAAAAGTGTAGACATTGTTCAAAAGAACCTAGCTAAAATACTAATTTTCTGGATAAATTCAACAGGAAATCAAAAGAAGCAAAAGAATCAACAAATGTGAACATAGTATTTGCATATATGGGAAGGTAGGGGGAAAAGATAAGTGGGAGGAGTTGGGAGGAGGAAAAGTGGGAGAAAAACATGGGAAGGGATAACAATGTTCAATAAGTAATGTACTCACTACCTGCGATAAGTAATGCACCTACTACTTGACAAATGTAACTGTAACCCCTCTATATATCACCCAACAATAAAATTAAAAAAGAAAAAGGAAAAAGAAGAAATCCAATATCTGGCCTGAAAAGGCAGGAATTACATATTTTTAAAGAGGAATATATTAATAAAAAATAAAATAGAGAATAAAAAACAATAGAACTGGTGAAAGCAAAAGTTCTTTAAAAAGATTTTTAAAAATTGACAAAGAAAAGTAAAACTGAAATCAAAAACAAAAATGGTATTTTTTGTCCCAGATTTTAAATGTTAAAATCCAATGGCCTGAAAACCAGCACATTTGGTCGTCTAGAAAAACATGGTAAAATTACCAAAAAAAAAAAAAAAAAAAAACTGTCAGATGTCAAGAAGAAGAGAGAGTACTTTTTTTTGGTCCAGTCTTGGGCCTTGAACTCAGGGCCTGAACACTGTCCTTGGCTTTCGTCAAGGCTAGATCTCTACTAGTTAAACCATAGCACCACTTTCATATTTTGCTATGTGGTATGGAAGAATCAAACCGAGTCTTTGTGCATGCCAGGCAAGCACTGTACCACTCCTGGCCACAGAGAAGGTACTTCTAAATTTCCTGAACATTACCTTGACACTTGACATAACCTTTGCCAGGAAAAGTCTTTCAAGAAAATCATAGACAACCCTACTAAATACAGAAGTATTCAAGAAAAGTGGACCAACTGCAAATGTATATCAAAAAGCAAAATAAAATTTTTTCAAGAAATGTACAAATGGCCTTACACAAATAAGGAAATATTAATAAAGATGATTTCAGTTGGTGCATATGCACAAAATTTAAACATAAGTACTCTTTCTTTTGTGGTGTGTGTGCTGGTCCTGGGGCTTGAACTCAGGACTTGAGCACTATCTCTGGGTTTACTGTGTTATGCTTTCTAGATGAAGGTTAATGTTCTATCTTTTGAGTCACAGCTCCACTTACAGCCTTCTGGTGATTAACTGGAGAGAACAGTCTCATGGATTTTCCTGCCTGGGCTAGCTCCAAACCATGATCTTCTGGTCTAAGCCTCCGAAGCAGCTTAGATTACAGGCTTGAGCAATGACACTCAACTAAGCATCCTTTCTTGATACGGTAAGTAAACTAAACTAACTAGGAAAAGAATGGGAATTTTGAAGATAATACTAAACACATAGCTAACCTTCACAATTTGAAGATTAAAAGTGTCCTTAAAAGCAGGAAAAAAAAAAAACATAGATCAACTTTTGCCACATTAATTGAACATACCTGAAGTTCTAACCACAACAATTAAGCAATTAAAAGCATCAAAACTGAAAATGAATTAATAAAGTTTAAAAGGTAATTAAAGAGGTACATACACAATGAATTGAACACACCTTTAAAAATAATTTATGGATAATCAAGAATTTCTAGCTGCATAGTTCACATAAATCCAGTGCCCACTCATATTAAAATAGTATGAAAGCAAATGCCAGATGTTCTTGCCTATATTCCTAGCTATTCAAGAGTGTAAGGTTGGAAGATAATGACTCAGGTTCAGCTTGGGCAGATAATTCTGGAATTTCATTTCCAATTAACTAACAAAAAGACTGTTAGAGATGCTCAAGTGGCTGACTGCCTGGTTATGAAAGCCAAGAAAGCATGAGGCCTTGAGTTCAGTCCCTAGAATAGGCAAAAGGAACAAAGTCAAAAGATAACATGGAAAAACATGGGACTATTTGAAAAAATGAAAAACAAATGGAAGAACAATCCTGAGGTTTATGAATTCATTCAATATAACCTTAGGTACATGGAAGAGACACTGATCAATAGGATCATGGTCTAAAGCAAGTCCTGCCAAAAATCTCACAAGATGTTTATCTCACCCAAGAATAAATTAGCATAGTGGCATTTGACAGTCATCCTAGCTTTATAGAAAGTTTAAAATAGGATTGGGGTCTAGGACAGGTGCGACATAAACCTGAGATCCAATGTGAAAAACAAAAAATTATAACTGTAGTGCAGGTACTAGTGGGAAGGGGGAAAGATGAGCAGTCAAAGGAAGTAGGGGAAATATAATCAAAATACGTTATGTATGGGTGAAAATAGAACCAGGACACTTCCTGAGACTTGTTTGGGACTGGGTAGAGTGAATGGAGAGAAGACGAGTGATTGATAAAGATGCAGTGTGTGCGTGCATGCATGCATGTGTGTGTGTGTATGTGTGTGTGAAATAAAACCCCCTTGTACAACTAATTGGGGCTAATAAAAACAAACTAACTTAAAGCAAAAGGAGCCAATGCATAGGTTCTGAGCTCAAAACTACAGTACTTCCAAAACTTAAAAAACTAAATAGAAAAGGGTAGTTCACAAAACTTATATATTATCAGTAGTTATCAGTAGTTCATGTTAAATTTCATTTGTATGTGTGTGTGTGTGTGTGTGTGTGTGTGTGTGTGTCTCAGTCATGGGGCTTGAATTATGGGCCTGGACACTGTCTCAGAAGCTCACAGCTACTGCTCTATCATTTGAGCACAGCACCACTTCATTTTTTAAAAAAAATTCTATGACTTTTGACAATACTATAGCGACATATGTCCAGCATGTGCTATACGGAATAATTTCATTGACCAGGAGATCCCCTGTGTTCTATCTATTCACTATTTCTTCTTTCATTTTTTCCTTCAGTTTCCTCTTTCCACAAAGTCACAGAATTAAAGTTATAGAGCCTTTCATATTATTTTATTTAGCAATTATGTACATTTAGGGTTCTTCCATGCTTTTTTTCCTCCATAGTTTGACTGGTCTTTTTTTTTTTTTTAATCACTAAATAATTCACTGCATACACTTGTTCATTCATTACTGAAGGTCATTTTGGATGCTTCTAAGTTTTGGCAATTATAAATAAA
The DNA here is from genome assembly GCF_031878675.1 of Megascapheus bottae. Lineage (NCBI taxonomy): Eukaryota > Metazoa > Chordata > Mammalia > Rodentia > Geomyidae > Megascapheus > Megascapheus bottae. Next base: position 19,532,287 of record NC_143510.1, read on the forward strand.
GCTTTGACAAACATTTGTGTTCAAGTTTTGTATAGACATAAGTTTTCAATTCATTTGGATAAATACCAATGAGCCCAACTGGTGAGTCATATGCTCATTTTTGCAAAAACTACAAAACTGTCTTTCAAAGTAATTGTACAGTTATATATGCTCACCAAAAATAAATGAAGGTTCACTGTTACTTCACACCTGTATTTGGTGTTGTCAGTATTTGGGATCTCAGTTCTTCTAATAGTTGTACCATGGTATTTGTTTTAATTTCCAATTCTTTGATGATCTGTGATATGAAATACATTTGTCAATTCACTCGGGTTTCTTATTCTTATTTTATTTTTGTTTATTATGAATATAAATCCTTTTTCAGACAACTTCTGTAAAAATATTCTCCTACTGCCTAGCTTCCCTTTTCATTTTCTCAACAGTGTCTTTGAAAAATAAGTGGGTTTTTACTGAAATCTATTTTCTTTTCCTTTCTTTTAATCCAAAAGTCATCTCCAATGCAAGATTTACCTAGACTATTCTTATGTCACTTTCAAAATATTTATAGTTTGATATTTTGTATTTAGATGTAGTATCTAGAGTTAAATTTTATAATTAAATTTCATTTTGTGTGTATTCAGAGAACACCAGTGCCAAAATATGAAATGATTTCATCTTTTCAAATGAATGCACATTTCTTTTTTCTAAAACAAACTGACTATACTTTATGCATCTATTTCTGGGCTCTCTACTCTGAAGTTAGGTAGTATCAATTCTATAGTTTTGTTCTTCAATGTTGCGTTTGTTGGCTGTTCAGATTAACTTGAATTTTAAGAGTAACTCCTATGCTTACTCTAAAATTTAATTAAACAAATGCATTAAACCTGGCTGTGAAGGTCTTGTAGGACTTTCATGGCTCATTTAATCTAAGAAACAGAGCTGCTCTATAACCTCGGGAAGGTACCCTGAGATGTTCTAACACTGAAATGAAGTAAGTCCTGAGACAGATTAAGAACTTTAAAGGCATATGATGTTACTTCATAAGCTACTGGGCAATAGATTACACTCAAAATAGAGGACTAAAACTAAAAACTAAAAAGGCAAGAAGTGAAAGAAAGCCAGTGAGCTTCTTGGGGAAAGCAGTGTCTATACCAATCTATCACAGTTCTTTCTTTTCTGATAGTACTAGAGTTTAAATGTAGGTCCGGTAAGGAAAAGTGCTTTGTATGCTCCTAACTCTATTCATTTCCATTTTCTGGATCTAGTATATTTTTTTAAGTTCAGGTCTTAAAATAATAACATTCAAATGATTTGTATAATATTCTATAACATCGGTTAATAAAGCAGCAGATACATTTAAAATTAAATAGAATTCCAAGATCAACTACAAAGAGAATCAGATAAGGGGCAAATCAATGTTTATTGTAGCATATACAGATTAACCAAATAGCAATTTACCTATGCTAAAGTCAAACTGCTCTTTAAAGAATTAGTTAATGTCCCACTGCTGCTAAGTACATGGTTCTTTCATTAAATCACTACTGATGATTCATCTCCACTATGAATAACCTTGTAACATGACCTCAGAATTAAGGATAAATAAGCTGGTGTGGGTGGCTCAAGTCTTTAATCCTAGCTATTGTGAAGGCTGACAGTGCATTGTTAACTTTATTCAAGGCCAAATCAAAGTAGAAAAGTTCTTAAATTCTATCTAGAAAATATCCAGCAAAAGAAGTTATAAAAAATAGTTCCAAGGGTTAAGTGACAGGTTAGCAAGCATGAGACCAGGAACTCAAAGCTCGCCCAACCACTCTGGAAAGCAGTATGGAGGTTCTTCAAAAGAATAAACACAGATGAACCTCCCCTATGAACCAGTAATCCCACTGTTGAGCATTTACCCAAATGACAACAAACATAGTAAAGTTACCAGCACAATCATATTCACTGCAGAATTATTTACTGTAGGTGAGGTATGGAACCAGCCTAGAGACCCCAAACCCAGTAAATGAATGGATAAAGAAATGTGGCATATATACACAATGGAATTCTATGCTTCATCAGAAAGAATGTCATGACCTCATTTGAAATGGAAAGATTTGGAAAAAATAATATTGAGGTAAACTAGACCTAAAGAAAAATAGGTTGCATGGTCTCCCTCATTTGTAGGAACTAGAAAATGGCTATGATTTTCTTTTTTTTTTGTGAGTCAAAATATTTTATTGCACAATATGAAATTAAAAAAATAAGATGAATATTTAGAATACACTATATATATATAAAGTCATTTTATTTCTTTTTATGTGTAACTGATACCTTGTGGCTATGATTTTCTTAACAGGGGATCTCAATAACTCAATTTTTTAGTGCACATGACCATATATAATGAAGTGTATCAACATAAACTCGAGGATATAAAAGGAAGAGATTCTTATGTTCTGTATGTAATTTTTTGTTTTTTTTTTTCATTTCTTAGTTTTCTTAACCATGTATATTATATATGAATTAATCAATATGTTCAAGAGAAAGCACAGAAACAGGACAAAGAATGAACTAATGCAACATTGATATTCACTTGACACAGATATGAACAGTTTGGAGAAGAGGGATATAGGAAGGGGTAAGCAGGAGAAAATGAAAGAAGGCACAAAGGTTTAAAAACAAATGTACTCATTACCTCATTTATGTAATATAACACACACACCCCTCCATTGCTCATCATCTTTTCACTTCAAAAAAAAAGGGAGAGAGATAAACACTGAAATTCAATGAGATTGGTTGTTGCATAAATATGCACAAATGTTGAAAATTATAAATGTGGTATAAGTTTCAAAGCACATAGCCCTATTCTTAGCTCGTATTTTGAAAGGCTAAGATAGGAAAACAACATGATCCCAGAAGTTCAACCAATGAGAGCCTGAAAAATAATGCAATCCCACCTAAACAACAACACAAAAAAGTCTGAATTCTTGCATTTTACATCTAAAAATTTAATTCATCATTTTTTTACCCGGTTCCATTTTATTTTTATGAATTTTTCTTGCTAATTAATGCAATAAAATGTAGATAAAAGTAGCAGAAATCTTAAGAAAAATTAGGTGAAAATTTGAATTATTTTGTTTAATTGTGTAGATCCCATTTATTGTTTTTCTACTTAAAAATCCATTAATTACAGAATAGTAATCTTGCATTCATGTTTTCTGAGAAAAGCAGACCTTATTAACTACCATTTGGTTGCTACTCATCTTCTGCATATTCTATATATATAGAATCATAAATTATTCTGGGTTTTCAAATATCAGCACAGAGTAGGTTGGGTTATTTTGGCATTGGTGTGACTTTTTTTATTAAAGAATGCATCAACATTGATTTTAACATCATATTTCAAAAGACAAGTTTAACAAACAAGTGTTCAAGAAGGGAATCTCTATATACAATCACTGGCACTTGGTTTTTAGAACATAATTAAAATTAGGCTAAGGGTTTGTATGTCATAGATACATATTAATCAATGTAATAAAACATTATGCCTATAGAGTCATAAGTTTTTATGTCTATGTAGTTGTTGTTTATATTTCCATTACCATGTCCATAGCATTGGGTATGCAAATATTGAGTCCTCACTCTTGCACTGTTTGGATCTAATAGCCACCTATTAAGGATACCATGCGCCTTTTGTTCTTAATGTCTTGAATTGTCAACCTCAACATGATTCGCTCTAGATTCATCCACTTCCCTGCAAATGCCATTAGTTTATCTTGTCTGATGGCTATGTAGAATTCCATTATATATATATATATCACATTTTCTGTATCCATTCATCTGCAGTAGGGCATCTGGATTGTTCCCATTGCCTGGCTATTGTAAATAGTGCTGAGATAACCATGGCTGAGCATGTGTCCTTATCATACCCAGGGTTATGGTGTTCAGGGTAGATGCCGAGAAGTGGTATGGCGGGATCGTAGGGAAGGTCAATCTTCAGTTCTTTAAGAAACCTCCACACTGTTTTCTAGAGTGGCTGAACTAGTTTACAATCCCACCAGCAGTGTAGTAGGGTTCCTTTTTGTCCACAACTCTGCCAGAAACTGTCATTGAGTTCAAAATCTTGGCCATGCTTGTTGGGTAAGGTGATATCTTAGTCTGCTACTCTGTGTCTTTTGATTGGATTGTTCAGCCCGTTCACATTTAGGGAAATTAATATGTTTCTATGACATATAAACCCTTAGCTTAATTGTGATTAAGTTCTAAATACTAAGTCCCAGTGATTGAAAACAGAGATTCCCTCCTTGAACACTTGTATGTTAAACTTGTCACTTAAAATATGATGTAAAAATCAACGTTAATAAATTCTTTAAAAAAATCAACATATAAAACACAGTAGCTTTTATATGTACCCATTAAGGTGAAAAAAAACAAGAGAAAAATATTATGTTCATAATAGCCTTTAAAAATTGCGGGGCCGGGAGTTTGGCCTAGTGGTTAAAGTGCTTGCCTAGCATGCATGAAGACCCGGGTTCGATTCCTCGGTACCACATACATAGAAAAAAGCCGGAAGTGGTGCTGAGGCTCAAGTGGTAGAGCGCTAGCCTTGAGAAAGTCCAAGGACAGTGCTCAGGCCCTGAGCTCAAGCCCAGGACTGGCAAAAAAAAAAAAATTGCTTTGTAGAAAAGTAGTTGAAACACCTCTTAGTCAAACTGTAGAATGCTTTAAAAAAACTGACATGAAAAATGAAGACTTGCAGAAGTTAACATTGTGACGATATGTGTATTATCAAAAGCAACCTAAAGATATAATGCAATCTGCATCAAAACTCTAAAGTTATTCTTTCCAGAAAAAAAAAATCCATCCTAAAATTCAGTTTACTACGAAGTACAAGAAACAGCAAAGCAACAATGGGATAGACACTATAAATCTGACTCCAGATTATACTATGCAGCCAATAGTACCAAATCAGCATGACATTGATAAACAAAACAGATAGAAAGTGGTAGAAAAGATTAAAGGACCAATAAATAAGACTATGGAGCTACTGCTATTTAATTCTCAACAAAGATGCCAAAAACACAGATTGGAGATAAGATAGCATCTTCACTATTCACCCTCTACAAAAATCAATTCAAACTAGATCAAATATGATAGTAGAAATCATGACCTTGAAGTTATCAGAGCTTAAACACAGGGTTGGGGGGTAGGGATAAAGACATAGGAAGAGAGGGAGAGAGAGGAATACAAAGTAAGGAATGGAGAGGGAAGTCAAAGGAAAGGGAAAAGGCAGTGAGGAGAGAATAAGACAGGAAATCAAGACTGAGAGGAGAGGAAAGGGACAAGAGAAGAAAGCGAGAAGAGAAAAGGAAGAGGGAGAAAGGGGAGAGGAAGATGGGAAGGAAAGTTAGAGACAAGAAAAAATTCCTTTAGGAGAAGGAAGATGGAGCCCAGACAATAGGGACACTGCCTAGCTCTCTCTCACAAAAAGAGAGAATCCACAAATAAAAAGGTGACCGAACTCCAGCAAATATTCAAAGAAAATACAACTACTGAGGTAACCACTCAAATGGAAATCGAGGAGCTAAAGAAATCCATACATGATCTAAAAGAAGAGATGCAAGACATCAAAAATGAGCAATTAGAAGCAAGGGAGATGAAAAATAAAGTAGATAGCTTTGATAGCAGGTTAGACAATGCAGAGGAGAGAATTTCCGGGGCTGAAGATAATTTAGTTATTATAGAGAAAGAACAGAAAATGAGTCAATCCAAATCTAGGAAAAATGAGAGAGCGCTTCAGGAGATCCAAGATACAAATAGGAAGCCTAATTTAAGGCTAATTGGTATTGAGGAGGGCGTGGAGAAAGAAGTCAATGGTATTGGAAATATACTTCAGGGAATCATCTCAGAGAATTTCCCAAATATCCAGAAGGGCAGGCCCATCTTGATACAAGAAGCTTTTAGAACCCCAAACAGACCTGACCAGAAAAGGATATTCCACTGCCACATCATAATCTGTACAGGATCAATAGAGACCAAAGAAAGGATCCTAAACTCAGCCAGGGAGAAGAGAACAATCACCTACAAAGGAAAACCAATCAGAATACCCCAGATTTCTCAGCAGAGACCATGCAAGCAAGAAGTGACTGGAAGCATATATGCCATGCCCTTAAGTCAAATAACTACCAACCAAGAATACTATACCCAGCTAAGCTCTCATTCATAACTGAGGGAACAATAAAAACATTCCATTCCAGAGAAAAGCTGCAACAATATATCGCAACAAAACCAACCCTACAGAGAATTCTGAAAGATGTTCTATACATAGAAAACCAAAATAAATGCAATATAGGGAAAGAAATGGCACCTAACCAGCATACTATCTAAGGACCACAAGAACTGTCAAGACACAGGTCCTAATAAAAGCTTTTAAAAATGGTAGGAACTAATAAATATCTCTCAATCCTAACTCTCAATATCAATGGACTTAACTCTCCAATTAAACGGCATAGGCTGTCTAGTTGGATCAAAAAGCAAGAGCCATCATTCTGCTATCTTCAAGAGAAACATCTTATCCAAAAAAACAATCATCTTTTGTAAGTGAGAGGTTGGAATAAAATCTATCAAGCTAACGGCCCCCATAAACAGGATGGAGTTGCCATCCTCATATCAGATAAAATAGACTTCAAACTAAAATTAGTAAGAAAAGACAAAGAAGGTTACTACATACTACTAAAGGGATCTTTCCTCCAGGAAGACATAACGATCCTAAATATTTACACACCCAATCCCAGAGCTCCGAGCTTCATCAAACAAACTTTACTTACACTGAAACCGTACATACATTGAAATACAGTGATTGTCGGTGACTTTAACACACCACTCTCACCTATGGACAGATCAACAAGGCAAAAACTCAACAGAGAAACCTTAGAACTGAACAACTATATAGAACAACTAGATCTAACAGACATCTGCAGAATATTTCACTCAGCAACAACACAATATACATTTTTCTCAGCAGCACATGGAACATTTTCCAAATAGATCACATCTTAGGCCATAAAACAAACCTGGACAGATTCAGAAACACTGAAATTATTCCCTGCACTCTCTCAGACCACAAAGGCATCAAATTGGAACTGAACACACATCTCCACCAACGAAAACCCTGTAACACATGGAATCTGAACAACACGTTGTTGAATCACCAATGGGTCATCAAAGAGATCAGAACAGAAATCCAACAGTTTATGAAATTTAACAGTAAGGAGCACACAAAATACCAACTCCTTTGGGACATAGCAAAGGCAGTACTCAGAGGAAAATTTATAGCGCTGAGTGCCTACAACAACAAGTTGGAAAAATTGCAAACCAACAAGTTAATGTCTCACCTTAAGCTCCTGAAAAAAGAGCAACAAACCAACCCTAATCACACTAGAAGGAAGCAAATTATTAAAATCAAAGCAGAATTAAATGAACTGGAGTCCAAAAAAACTATAGAAAGAATCAACAAAACAAGGAGTTGGTTCTTTGAAAGAATTAACAAAATTGACAAGCCCTTAGCAAATCTTACCAAAAAAAGAAGAGAGCATATCGAAATAAACAAAATCGCAGATGAAAATGGTAATATCACCACAGAAATTACCAAGATCCAGAATATCATGAGGGAATACTTCTCAAACCTTTACGCCAACAAATTTGAGAATCTAGATGAAATGGATGAATTCCTAGCAAATATTAACAAACCCACACTGAGCCAAGAAGAATTAAGCCAACTCAACAAGCCTATTTCAAGCTCTGAAATAGAAATGGCAATTAGAGAACTTCCACCTAAGATAAGCCCAGGGCCAGATGGATTCACAGCTGAATTCTATAAGGTCTTCAAAGCAGAGCTCACACCAATACTCCTCAAGCTCTTCAATGAAATTGAAAATGAAGGTTCCTTACCAAACTCATTCTATGAAGCCAGATAACCCTCATCCCCAAACCAGACTGAGATTCATCAAAGAAAGAGAACTATAGACCTATTTCTCTGATGAACATCGATGCAAAACTTCTCAACAAAATACAGGCCAACCATCTACAACAACTCATCAAAAAAATTATACACTATGATCAAACTGGATTCATCACGGGGAGGCAAAGCTGGTTCAACATATGCAAATCAATTAATATAATTCAACACATCAACAGGAGCAAGGACAAAAATCACATGATTGTCTCAATAGACACGGAAAAGGCATTTGACAAGATCCAATACCCCTTTATGTTAAAAGCTCTGGAGAAACTAGGAATCCATGGAACATTCCTCAATGTAATAAAGGCTTTGTATGAGAAACCCACTGCTAGTATTACACTTAATGGTGAAAATCTAAAGCCGTTCACTCTAAAATCAGGAATGAGACAAGGATGCCCACTCTCTCCAAACCTATTTAACATAGTACTAGAATTCCTAGCCAGTGCAATAAGTCAAGAAGCAAGCATAAAGGGGATCCAAGTAGGGAAAGAGGAAATAAAACTATCCCTCTTTGCAGATGACATGATTCTGTATTTAAAGAATCCTATAGACTACTCCCAAGCTCCTTGAGCTGATTCAAAACTTTGGAAGAGTAACAAGCTATAAAATCAACCCTCAAAAATCAACTGCCTTCCTTTATGCCAACAGTGAGAGGAACGAGGCAATAATCAGGAAAGAAACTCCTTTCACAATACCCTCAAAGAAAATAAAGTACCTAGGAATTAGCTTAACTAAGAATGTAAAGGACCTTTTTGACGAAAACTTTAAAACCCTAAAAAAGGAAATTAAAGCAGAACTAAGGAAATGGAAAAACCTCCCATGCTCCTGGATTGGAAGAATCAACATTGTGAAAATGACAATCTTGCCAAGAGCTATCTACAAATTCAACGCAATACCCATCAATATCCCAATGTCATTCTTTAAAGAAATAGAAGAGGCAATCCAAAATTTCATATGGAAAAATAAAAGACCCCGAATAGCAAAAACACTTCTTAGCAGAAAGAACAGCGCTGGAGGAATTTCAATTCCAAACTTTAGACTCTATTACAGAGCTATAATTATCAAAACAGCTTGGTACTGGCACAAGAACAGGCCTGAAGACCAATGGAATAGAACTGAGGACCCAGATATTAAACCACAGACCTATGGCCACCTAATCTTTGACAAGGGAGCCAAAAAAATAGAATGGAAGAAAGATAGCCTCTTCAAGTTGTGCTGGCAGAACTGGTTAAGCACCTGCAGAAAACTAAAGTCGGATCCTTCTTTGTCACCTTGCACTAGAATTAACTCCAAATGGATCAAAGACCTGGAGGTAAAAGCTGACACACTGAAAACTTTACAGGAAGGAATAGGAGATACACTAGGCCTCCTTGGCACAGGTCGAAACTTTCTTAATAAGGACCAAGAAACACAACAAATCAGAGAAAGGCTGGATAAGTGGGACTGCATTAAACTGCAGAGCTTTTGTATGGCAAAGGACATAGCTAGTAAATTAATTAGGAAGCCTACAGAGTGGGAGAAGATCTTCACCAACCAAAGAACGGACAAAGGCCTCATATCTAAAATATATCAAAAACTCAAAAAGTTGAATCTCTCCAAAACTAATCTTGAAAGTAACAACCATCCCATTAAAAAATGGGCCAAAGACTTAAAGAGGGTCTTCTCTGAAGAAGAAACAAAAATGGCCTATAGACACATGAAGAAATGCTCAACATCTCTGGTCATAAAAGAAATGCAAATCAAAACAACTCTAAGATTCCACCTCACTCCAGTTAGAATGGCCAGGATCAGGAAAGCGAATAATAACAGATGCTGGAGGGGATGTGGCCAGGAGGGATCACTACTACACTGTTGGTGGGAGTGCAAACTCGTTCAACCACTATGGAAAGCAGTGTGGCAGTGCCTCAAAAGGCTAAACATAGAACTCCCCTGTGACCCAGCAATTCCACTACTTGGCATTTACCCAACCATCCAGAAACAAGGGCATACTAAATCCACTAGCACAACAATGTTCATTGCAGCACTATTCACCATAGCAAAGATATGGAACCAACCTAGATGTCCCTCATTTGATGAGTGGATCAACAAGTTGTGGTATTTGTACACAATGGAATTCTATGCTGCTGTCAGAAAGAATGATATCACCCCATTTGTTAGGAAATGGAAAGACTTAGAAAAAATCATATTAAGTGAAGTAAGCCAGACTCAAAGGAACTTAGGCTCAATGGTTTCCCTCATTCGTCATAATCAGTAGAAACTTGGGCTCTACTAGCAGAGATCTGCAATAGAGCAAAATCTTGATACATAAGGCCATATAGTATGAAGCTAATTGAAAGGACCTCCAGGATATTGAAACAAAAGCCATATAACGAATGATTGTTGTCCTTAATGTACTATGTTGTCTCTCATCTCCTTTGCTGTCCCTTGGTTATCTCATATTGGTATAGTATCTCACTTTGTTATCTGATATATTGAATTTATTTGTATTTGGTTATTTGAAATTTGATAGGGAAGGGGGAAAAACCAAGACGGGTGGGGGGTGTGGGGGGGAGGGAAATGGGTACCAAGACATGTGAAAGGGTATCAATGTATGTGAATTAATGCACCTTCTATCTGGCAAATATCATGTAACCCTTTTACTAATTACAATAAGAAAAAGAAAAATTTTTTTAATCCAAATACTATAGCAAAATTTTCTACCATAGATGCCATACATTATTTTTAATCTAATGTAGTAGACTGAAATGCATGTGAACATCTACAAATGGAAAAAGGGGTGAAGGTCCACACAGTAAATTCAGTACTTGTCCTCACTATTCAAAATGACCAATGAAATAAAATATTTTAAATCTGTTAAAGAGAAATCTAAGTAGCATACTTAGATGTACAAGAAAACTTATACATGCCCACAATATAAGCAGAATGCTCTTAAATGTACGTAAAATTTATATATATATTAATATATATAAATACATATATGATCTATTTAAAAAATAGAGCACAAGCAGTTCCAGTGCTTCATCCTTATAATTTTAACTGCTCAGAAGGCTAAAATCAGGGAATGGAAGATAGTAGTGGTAAAAAGGTTAAAGTATTTCATCTCCAGTTTACCAGCAAAATGCCAAAATAGAGGTGTGGCTCCAGTGGTAAGAGTGCCAGCCATGAGCAAACATTTCCAGAAATAAACCTCTAAAATCAAGCTGCAATGTCAATATGAGAGAGAGAAAGGGAGATAGAGGGAGAGGGAGAGAGAGAGAGGGAGAGAGAGAGAGAGAGAGAGAGAGAGAGAGAGAGAGAGAGAGAGAGAGAGAGAGAGACCCTAAAATCAAGCTGCAATGTAAATATGAGTGAGAGAGCGACAGAGAGAGAGACAGAAAGAGAGAGAGAGAGACAGAGAGAGAGAGACAGAGAGGCAGAGAGACAGAGACAGAAAGACCGAGAGACGGGGGGGGGGGAGAAGGAGAGAGGGAGAGGGAGAATGTGTTCCATTTGTGGGGCATAAAAATATACAAAGTAGAGTGATTGAGTAGATCCTAGAGTAAGGTTTAATTTTTTAAAGTGCTTTTCCATCATCCACCACAGACCTTCAATTCTCCCCTCTGATTAAGTAAATCAAACTTAGGAAGCCTATAATTTTTAAACTAGTAGCTGCATGTAGTTACAGTTTTAAAAATTGGTTAATGATCTTAAAGGAGCTTGGAGAATTGTGGGAGAGATGAAGAATTTTATTTTTAAGAAACTAATTATCCATTTCACTATTAAACCAAGGGAAGGAAATCCATTTTAACATGCAAACGAATAAAAAAAAAGTTATACTAAGTGAAAATCCAGATTATAACTCTGATATAAATTCCAAGTTATATGTGCTCACAATTGGGTATTTTATTATTTAAACATTCCAATTTCTGGCTTTCCTATCTTTTCTGGCCATAGTAAAAAATTGGCAACAGTGAAACTAAGCTTTTAATTAAAAAAATCTGTTTCATGAAATTTTATATAAATATACTCTTTTATTTTATTTTCTAGGTGTTCATATTGTCAATCTAATCTAGTAATGCCTAGACTAACCAATAAGGAAAGCCATCATCATATTATCTCTTATGTCTGCTTTCCAGAAATGCTATAACAGCTGTCTGATTAAAGCAAGTATAGTATGTTAGGCCAAACTGGGAGTGGGAAGGGGCTTTGTTGCAGGGCTGCTGATGATAAGGAAAACTGAGAATGATAATGATATGTATTTTAAAAACTGAATCAAAGAATTATTACACATTCACTTTGGTTGGACACACCTCTTGAAGAATATAAAGGGAATGGATACAAGATTCAAATTAAGACTAAAAAACAGATCCAACTCTAAGGAATGTACAAAATGAACACAAGAAATAATCTAGATTTTACGAACATTAAGTTATAGTTAGAATGCTTAACTTAATAAACTTCAACTCTTTGTGTGATCATGTCACAAAATCCACATAACAACACTCAAAACTAATATTAAAGAATAAGTTGAGCCGAGTGCAGTGGCTCACGCCTGTAATCCTAGCACTCTACCAAAATGCCAAACTTCTTCTACAAGTAATATATTTTTTAAGTTTTTATTTATTTATTGCCAGTCCTGGGCTTGAGCTCAGGACATTAGCACTGTCCTTAGACTGTTTTAAGGCTAGAGCTCTACAACTTGAGCCTCAGCACTACTTCCGGCTTTTTTCTATGTATGTGTTACTGAGGAATCGAATCCAGATCTTCATGTCTGCTAGGCAAGCACTCTACCACTAGGCCAAACTCCCGGCCCCAGTAATATTTATTTCGTTATTTATTTATTTTACCAGTCCTGGAGCTTGAACTCAGGGCCTAACTACTGCCCTTAGGCTTTCTCAAGGCTAGAGTCTACACTGCCCTTGGGCTTTCTCAAGGCTAGAGTCTACTACATGAGCCACTGCACCATGTCTAGCTTTTTCTATGTAAATGGTACATGGGATTGAACCCTGGTCTTCCTGCATGCCAGCGGTACTCTAATACAAGGCCAAACTTCATGCCCCTATCATTGAATTTCTCAATTATAAACTTGCTTGCCTACATTCTGTATGTTACCAGACACAAAACCTCTGTCTGTTTTTCTCTGATGCTAAATCTTAAGATACTGAAGCCAGGTATAAATTAGTTTGCAATCTGGCATTACCTGTAAACATCCTGTCCAAGGTTCTATCTTCTTACCAACTCACTCTAAATTTTTGCACTCTATATAAGTCTTTGTTTCATCTTATTCACTGTTAGCATGTGACAAAGATGTAATTTATCAAGCAAGTAAAATAACCTGTGTCCACTCATTCAGCTCTCTGTCATTAGTATGACAAATTTACACCATTTGAACCTTTATATAATGCTCTCCTCATAACTACAAATCCTCTATAACTACTTTCAACGGTATCTCTTGCAGGCCTTCAAAAATCACATTAACTATTCTTTCATTGATCTTTACTTTCTTTCAAGTTCTACTATTATCTTTTGTTTCCATTCCTCAGGTCACTGTAGTTTGGGTATATAATTACTTTATCATATGAATGAGCATTGGAAATAATAAAATATTGAGATTGCCCAAATCAATAAGCTTATCACAGTCATACTAACTTTCAGGTAGCCCAAGCATTCGGCTTCCTTTCTTTGGTTTCTGATTCTGCATTTTCATTGATTCTCCTACTCATTCTTTCTTAGAATCCTTTACAAGACCATCTGTGATAAGAACTCGATGGATTTACTTAAACATAGATTATAGGTCATTTTCTTTTAAAACAAACTTATCTAGCGACTGTTACAAATTTCCACTGATTTTTCTTTATAATTTCTTTTTTTTATTTAATAAATTTTTAGTGTGATTATTAGAAGGGTTACATTATATTCATCAAATACAAGGTTCTTAACTTCACAAACATTAATACCATTTTTCATGACATGGTCCCCATTTCCCCTCCACACTCTCTCCCCGCTTGATTTCCCCCTTCCCTATCCAATTTCAAATAATCAATTAAGCACATATAAATTACATCAGAAAACAAGGTGAAATATTGTAAGAATATGAGATAACCAAGGGATGGCAAAAGAGATGAGAGATAACAAAACACATTAAGGACAACAATCACTCATTATATGGTTTTTGTTTCCTTATCCTGGAGGTCCTTACATTTAGTGTCATATTATTTGGCCTAATGTCTCTAGATTTTGCTCTGTTGTAAATCTCTACTAGGAGAGCCCAAGGTTTCTACTGATTATGACAAATGAGAGAGACTATTGGGCCTATGTTCCTTTGAGTCTGGCTTATTTCACTTAATATGATTTTTTTCTAAGTATTTCCATTTCCTTACAAATGGGGTGATGTCATTCTTTCTGATAGCAGCATAGAATTCCATTGTGTATAATTAATACATCTTCTTGATCCACTGAGGGTCATCTGGGTTTAGCTCCATATCTTTGCTATGGTAAATAGTACTGAAATGATCATCATTGTGCTAGTGGATTTAAGTATGCCCTTGTTTTTGGACGATTGGGTAAATGCAAGTAGTGGAATTGCTGGTTCACAGGGGAGCTCTATGTTTGAGGAACTGCCATACTGCTTTCCATAGTGGTTGAACGAGTTTGTACTCCCACCAACAGTGTAGCAGTGATCCCTCCCGGCCACATGTCCTCCAGCATTTGTTGTTATTAGTTTTCTTGATCCTGGCCATTCTAACTGGAGTGAGGTGGAATCTTAGAATTGTTTGATTTATTTTATGACCAGAGATGTCGAGCATTTCTTCATGTGTCTATAGGGCCATTTTTATTTCTTCTTCAGAGAAGACTCCCTTTAAGTCTTGGGCCCATCTTTTGATGGGATGGTTGTTACTTTCAAGATTAGTTTTGGAGAGATTCAATTTTTTGAGCTGTTCATATATTTTAGATATGAGGCCTTTGTCCGTTGTATGGGTAGTGAAGATCTTCTCCCATTCTGGAGGCTTCCTAATTAATTTACTAGCTATGTCCTTGTCCATACAGAGGCTCTGCAGTTTAATGCAGTCCCACTTATCCAGCCTTTCTCTGATTTGTTGTGATTCTTGGTCCTTATTGAGAAAGTTTCAACCTGTGCTAAAGAGGCCTAGTGTATCTCCTATTCCTTCTTGTAAAGTTTTCAGTGTGTCAGCTTTTACCTCCAGGTGTTTGATCCATTTGGAGTTAATTCTAATGCAGGGTGACAAAGAAGGATCCAACTTTAGTTTTCTGCAGGGGCTTAACCAGTTCTGCCAGCACCACTTATTGAAGAGGCTGTCTTTCTTCCATTCTATTTTTTTTGGCTCGCTTGTCAAAGATTAGGTGGCCATAGGTCTGTGGTTTAATATCTGGGTCCTCAGTTCTATTCCATTGGTCTTCAGGCCTGTTCTTGTGCAAGTACCAAGCTGTTTTGATAATTATAGCTCTGTAATAGAGTCTAAAGTTTAGAATTGAAATTCCTCCAGCGCTGTTCTTTCTGTTAAGAAGTGTTTTTGCTATACAGTCTTTTATTTTTCCATATGAAATTTTGGATTGCCTCTTCTATTTCTTTAAAGAATGACATTGGGATATTGATGGGTATTGCGTTGAATTTGTAGATAGCTCTTGGCAAGATTGTCATTTTCACGATGTTGAATCTTCCAATCCAGGAGCATGGGTGATTTTTCCATTTCCTCAGTTCTGCTTTAATTTCCTTTTTCAGGGTTTTAAAGTTTTCATCAAAAAGGTCCTTTACATTCTTAGTTAAGATAATTCCTAGGTACTTTATTTTCTTTGAGGCTATTGCAAAAGGAGTTGCTTTCCTGATTATTGCCTCGTTCCTCTCACTGTTGGCAAAGAGGAAGGCAGTTGATTTTTGAGGGTTAATTTTATACCGTGCTACCTTTCCGAAGTTTTGAATCAGCTCAAGGACCTTGGGAGTGGAGTCTATAGGATTCTTTAAGTACAGAATCATGTCATCTGCAAGAAGGGAAAGTTTCACTTCCTCTTTCCCTATTTGGATCCCCTTTATGCTTGCTTCTTGCCTTATTATATGGCTAGGAATTCTAATATTATGTCAACAAGATGTGGTATTTGTACACAATGGAATTCTATGCTGCTGTCAGGAAAAAATGACATCGCTCCATTTCTTACGAAATGGAAAGGCTTAGAAAAAATCATATTAAGTGAAGTTAGCAGACTCAAAGGAACATAGGCTCAATGGTTTCCTCATTTGTCATAATCAGTAGAAACCTTGGGCTCTACTAGCAGAGATTTGCAATAGAGCAAAACCTACATACATAAGGCCATATAGTATGACGCTAAATGAAAGGACCTCTATGATATAGAAACAAAAGCCATATAATGAATGATTGTTGTCCTTAATATACTATGTTATCTCTCATCTCTTTTGCTTTCCCTTGGTTATATCATATTGTTACAGTATCTCACTTTGTTATCTGATATATTGGATATATTTGTATTTGGTTAATTGAAATTGGATATGGAAGGGGGGAAAACAAGATGGGGGATGGGGGAGAGGGAAATGGGGACCAAGACATGAGAAAGGGTATCAATGTATATGAATTAATGCCCCTTATATATGGCAAATATAATGTAACCCTTCTATTAATTACAATAAAAATATATGAAAAAAAGAGGAGTGGGGAGAGTTCCACTGATTTTTCTGTCACTAACACTAGGTTCTTAAAAACTCTATAACAAAAGCTAAATCTCATTTGAATGCCACTATGAATGACATGACATGATACTTCTAATTCACATATGAAGCTGTAGCTACAATCTTTCTGCTGCCCTAGGTCCTCCTGCACCATATAAAGTTTGTTCTATAGATTTAAATATTTCACAATTAAGGATAGACCTAACTAACCAAACTCAGAAAACTTGTGGGAGGAGATGGGTAAATGATGAAATGGTAACAGAAAAAGGTAAATGCTCTTGATCAAACAGAGGTAGATGGGTTAGTCAGAAAAATTCAGCCCAAGAGAAGTCACCAATCAGTCTATATAAGGAATCAAAGTTTGGTGCCAATCGAGAGGTATGGAATCTACAGCTTTCAAAAGAAAACGGGAAAAAAAAAAAGCTTAAATGAATTCCAAATCTGCTACTACCACTGAAGCTGGGGATAAAAGTTCGGTCAAGTACTCCTACATTGACCTATTCTTCCTATCTTTTCATGTTCTTTTCTTATTCCTGACAACTGCACTCCTATTACATCAGCAAAGTGACATAAAACAACAATTTGGGTCAGAAGAACTGGAGGTTTGGGAAACCACTGAGATTCTGACAAAACAATGTCCAGCACCTGGATCTACAGCTTTCACTCCATTAGGATCCCAGCCAGAGAGGCTGCTAACAAAGGACTGTCACACTCCACCCTCCTCTGTGGGAAAAGCCATGAGAAATACCCAAGAAAGAATGGTGCAGATATCCACCATCATGGCTGAGTATTCTGCTACCAAGTTCCACTTAGGGAGATGATGAAACTTTGTCTTATCCCCAAGGTACTCAGGTCTGAGTGGAGAATGTGTGACTACAATACTCACCAAGATTGTGAGAGGGATAGCAAAAAAAAGAAAAGAAAAAAACACCCCAAAATACAGGGCAACAATAGTGTCCCGAGTCCAGGACACTGAGAGATAAAATCAATAAGGAGCTAAAAACTATGAAAAGCTATATGAAGGATGTGAGAGATGCCATCAATAAAAATCTGGGAAGAGCTAAATGATCCTGTAACAAAACACAGCTGAAAATAGTAGAGCCAAAAAATTAAAAAGAATAGCAACAGGAGTTGAATATAAAGCAGAGGAATTACAGTAAACAGTTAAATGCATTGAAAAAAAACAGAGCAAAACATACCAAATGGACATCCAAGAACTAGAGAATACAGACAACAAATCAAATTAGAACAGACAAAAGAGAATTAAAAGGCAAAGTCACTGAAAACCTATTCAACAAAATAACAGAAAACTTCCTACACCTCAGGAAAAAATAAACTTACCCATCTGACAGAGGCATGTAGATCTCCAACGATAACAACAAAAATCTCCTAGATATTGTTGTAAAAACTTTGGACTTAAAAAAAAATCAAGAAATTACTTTTGTAAAGGTGGCAAAAATAAAACATTAAGTTTAAATGAAAGGAGTGCCTGCAGAGGTAAAATTCATCTTTGCATGGTAACAACTCCCAATCTAAACCGGTGTATCATCAAAGCTACCATTCCTAATCTATGGAGAAACTAAAACTATCCACAACAAATACAAAGTAAAGGAGCTTAGAAACACTAAACCACCAATACAAAGCATGATAAAGGGAAGAATATTATCAGAAAAAGACAATCAAAATCAAACAGTAATGAATAAAATACAATACAGTAATGAATAAAAATCACTGTAGTTAGTTAGTAAAACAGGAAGAGAATAGAAACAATGAAATAGATGGAAATAGGCATGTCTCTCCATAGAAACAGTAAAGATCAGTGAATTCAACTCTCCCATAAAAAGACATAGAGCAGCAGCCTAATCTAAACACAAGATCCAAACATTTATTGTCTCCTTGAAACACATCTCAAAGATGAACACAAATTCTGAGTGAAGGGATGGAAAACCTCTTTTAGACAACTGCAAACTGAAAGAAAACAAGCGTAGGAACATTGCTATCTGACAAAATTAGACTTCACATTAAAATCAGTAAGATGATAAAGAAGCCTATGAATTCAATGACACCATAACCCATTGACACACTTAAGAGTATTTCATCCAGCAACGACATAATACACTTCTTCTTACCAACCCATGAAATCTTCTCCAAAATAAATCATAGCCCAGGACATACACTGCCTTAAAATAGGTACAAGTCAAATCCAAGCTACTAGAGAGAGATGTTAAAGATTAAGGCATAAATCAATGAATCAGAGGCTTAAAAACACTATAAATAGAATCAAGGAAATAAGTAGTTTTGAAAAAATTAGTAAGATTGACAAACACTCATCTAATTTGACCAAAAAAGAGGCTCAAGGGAGAGAAAATGAAATCAAAGTTAGAGGGAAAAAAAGGATCATTACAACAAACATCTAAAAAATTCAAAATATTATGAAGGATTACTTTCAAACGTTACACTCAAATGAAATGAAAGCTTTAGCAGAAAGTGATATATTTAAGGAAATTAACTACCTAAGCTTAACCAAGAAGATATAAAAGACTCTCTGTCCTGAGTCCAATCAGAAAGTTGGGAACCTATGCTTCAATTTCTACTTTTAGCAGCCATTGGGTATTCTAGATTTGGAAGGCAAGCATTTGGTGGACTTCTCAAATCCTAAGTGTCCTGCATTTTGATGGATCAACATTTCCCATTGTAGCTGATGTTCCAGAGTGGCTTGGTTCATTCATGAGCCAGTGTCACTATGCCTATTAACCTGGACATTTCCCTGTCAGGAGTTGTTGGTGTGGCAATGTTTAAAACACAAAAGGTTTTGTGGGTAGTGATAGTAGAGTTCACTACAAACCAAGGGTACTGTCATGGCCAAATGTCCTGATTGCACAATGGTGTCAACTAGGTAAACTGCAATGGAGAAGTAGTAGGCCAGCAGCTAGGGATGACAGGTAGGGATGCTAGATGGCTCAGAGAAATTACTATCAACAGATTGTCCATGAAACACCTGTAATACGTGGGAAGAAAGGCTTCTGTATTGGATGGATGGTGGACAGTACTGGTGCTTGGTCCCTGGATGGACTGTAAGTGTACAAACTGAGCACTGGGGACTTGCATGTTGGACACAGTGCAACTGTGTAGCATGTGATCAGAAACAGAAAGGTGTTGGTTCATTGTAGAGAGGCTACTTGTCAAGACCAAAGGAAATGAAAAGATTGACACCTCTGAAGGAGGCATTGTAGCCATTCTGTTATCAATGTCCACAAATAGTTTAGGTGGTGGAAAGGTACCACTCCCAGTAATGGGGACAATGACTGGGCCCCCTTTGGGTAGGTTGAAGGAGCACCACTTGTGTAGACAGAGGCACTGTGCTGCTGCTGCTTCTATGCAACACTGGTGCATAGAAGGCTGGCATTGGTGGTCTAAGAATCATTCTGAGGAACCAAGGGTTACGAAGGACAGGATACCTTGTGGAGGTAGGTTGGTGGGGGCTGGCCCTGTCCCAAGATGCCCCTGGAGCAAGCTGCAGCGGCCTTGATAAACTGGATAGATGTAGTGTGTAGGTGAGCTACACAACGGGATGCCCCACCGAGTCGTTCCTGGTGCTTGTACCTGGAGAAATGATTAAGAGTAATGGGGGGGGGGGCTGGTGGAATCTGGGTCCATTATTAATTGCCCCTGGATATAGGTAGGGTACTTGGTCATTCAGA
Source organism: Megascapheus bottae (assembly GCF_031878675.1). Classification (NCBI taxonomy): domain Eukaryota; kingdom Metazoa; phylum Chordata; class Mammalia; order Rodentia; family Geomyidae; genus Megascapheus; species Megascapheus bottae. Next base: position 19,552,643 of record NC_143510.1, read on the forward strand.
ATTTGCCCCTGGTACAAGCTACAAGGCAGCTGGGAAAATGGATAAGGGTACAGTAAAACCCTAACGGATACTACAGTGGTCCTGGGGAAATGGAGAGGGGTAGGGCATAACCATTCAGCATGTGTTCTTGCTGAAGGCTACAGGGGAAGTATGGGTGGACTGATGGGTATTGGTCCATTCAGAAAGTATCCCTATTACAGGCTATTTGGGACCTCAGGAAATGCTCATCAGTTAGTGTTAAAGACTGGGGGAGATATGAAATTGACTACCTCAGAACAAAATCATCATCTGTGGCCAGATGCATGGTCACATAAGAGGATATTCTGGGAGTGAATATAACTAATATAGTGGTGTTAATGTTCACAATAATGGGCAGTGGAATTACAGAATGGACAGGGAAGAAAAGAGGAAGAGGGGAATCTAGACACATTGGGGGGCAGGATTTGTTTGTTTAGGGAGGGGCAACTGGTCCAGGGTAAGAAGTTTGGAAGAGAAGTAGGAGATGAGGAAGTTGCAGCTCTTAATAAATGAGCATTCTTATCGATTAGAAGCAGGATATATGAAGGAAAGGAGTCTGCAAAGGGAGCCGAAGAGGAAGTGAGGATTTTAGGTATTAGACCCTCTTTAGCATTTGATGAGGGTGCTGGCACAGTTTTGGCCACAGCATCGTCTCTTTTAATGGTGTTGGGAAGAGCTGGGATCTTCTTTGAGGTGCAGGTTGGTAGGGGCATTGAGACACAATTTCCTGCCTCATGTAGGGGAACAGAAGAGGCAGTGTTGATGTCTTCCCCTTGAGCCTTCTGTCTTAAAATTTTCACTGTTAGTAAACTGAGTGTTCTCATAAATATCCATGCATGGAAGTTTAAAGGTGAGGGAAGCTCAAGACATATGACAATGATGATTTCCTTTAGGGCGCTCCATAAACTGCCAGTTTGGGTAGAGCTTGCTGGGGACTATCTGTGGGCTTTTCACTGTCCACCGGCTTCACTGACTCCTGGGAGTTTCGTGGTGAACTTGATAGGGGCTTTCTGCCCTCTACCACCTTACCTGACTCCTGGGAATGTGAACAGTTGGAGAATTGATTTTCACCCAGTCTGACCATAATGGAGCTTTGCTATCTTGAAATGTCACAGCCATACAATGGGTTACCTATGAGACACAAGCACTTTTCATTCCTTTCAACATTAGGAAGAATTCTCTGCTTGAGACTAGGGCTCTCCTGATGGTCACATGACTGCATGGTGCCAATGCTCCATTGTTGGGTATTCTGGTCCCCTCACTGGCCTGTCCTGTACCCTCTTCTGGAAATGTGAACCCACCATCAGTATCTTCTTGGCCTTTGACCTCTGCTTTCCTTGAGTGGGGAAGATGGACTTCCTGTGACATCTTCAGTTTCACAAGTTGAGCAAGCAGCTTATGCACTGAAATTCGAGGCAGGGACCCAAGCTGGCACAAAGTGGTTTTGTCCCTCTTTGGGGGTTTCCAAACTGGAATATCCAGTTGGCAGAAAAGGCACAGTTTTTCTTTTGTTCTGTTTGGTGAGTGCTCTGGAGATGCCAAAGGGTCCTTCCGAGGGTAGGGTTTATGGCCTGTGGCATAGGGCATATCCTCCTAGGGGCCCTGCAATGACCAGCTAAGGGAAGCTGGCCATCCTACCAATAGGAAAGTACATGATAAAATTTACAGAGAACATTTCCCATTACAGCAAATTGTATGCATTGTATCAACTAAGTAAAGGAGAAATGGCAACAGCTATCTTTCCCTCCTTTCCTTTTGATAGCTGAGGACATATTGCCCTGCTTGGCTTTGTGATGTTACCTGCCACCACAAAAGAAATACTGCCTATGCGCTGAGAGTGAGTGCCACCTGTATATCTGTATATCTGTATCTGTATATTGGAGTCATTTTATATTTTGGTTGTTCCTTCATTAGCACACATTTTCACAGATAATTCAAAGTGATTCTGACTGGCCCAGTGATAAAGCTTAGACTCAAAATTGTTTTTCCTAGAGGAATCTTTAATCAACTTAATCCTGTCTACCAAAACAAACATTTTAAAACAAGCATTTTAAACCTGATGCTGAATCTTGAAGGCTATGTTTATTTTCCATGTCTCTCATATGACACATTTTCTCATAACCCAGAGTCTTTGAACATCTTTTTGTGTTGACTGATCCATTCCTTTTTGAGTTCTTTCATCTCAGTTCTTGTCATAACTGTTATCTACTCAGAGAGTTCCCAGGTTCTGGTGAACCAACCCCTTCTCCATATTCCCTCATCTTCTTGTATTAAATATTCTGCTTTTAAATAGTATTGGAGTACTGAAGCATATCATGTATCAAAATGCTGGAAATGGTATACCATAGACATGAATCAATAGTTAACCATCAAACTGTTTGCCACAGAGGTATGCAAATACGCAGATGTATACCTGATGCCTGGGAGAGTGCCTGGTTTTTGCCTGGTACTAACAATTTAAACTCAACAACTTATTTCAAGGTAATGTCCAACTGTTCAAGCAGTACAACCTATTTTCTTTGCTTCCCGTTGGCCATGGCTTAGCTGAGAAAACCTAGAGGGAACTTAACTACAACAATGCAACAACATAAAAGCAAAATACAGAACTAGATACCACCAGGGACTGAAAGGCAAAGATGGCATGAATGCTTCCCTGTCTCCCCAGAAATGAGGGAGATACATCAAATCCTGTACATCTGAAAGTACCTGAAGAAGAAATGATTGGTGAATGAACTGATCTCATCTGAGAGTAATGGGAGGTCCAGGGAAGTAAAAATCACTCATGCAAGATCAAACATACTGTTAGGGACAGCATTCTAGTCCAATACAAAAATAGCCCTTTTATTATATCAGGCATTTCAGAGTTCATAACACCCTTTTATTGAAAGTTCTTCCACTAGATTTGTGAGGTTAGAAATATATTTTATTTATTTTAAATCCTGACAGGAAAAATTAACAGCTACTTTCTGCATGGTAGAACATAAAGAATATTGTTGTACCTCTTCCCTGAATCCTGGGGAATATGGGCAGCTCAGGAGGTAGTTTTCACCCAGCCTGATCATGGTGGCACTTTCCAAGCTAGAGCTGTCATGGCCATATAATGGGTGACACACGGGACCCTAGCACCTCTTCATTCTTTTCAATATTGGGAAGAATTCCTACTGGGAACTTAGACAGCATCCATTGAGAGCAAAAACTTCCCTGATGGTCCCTGTACTGTATTGTTGCCATTACTTCGTTGCTACGATGTCTCCTCCACTCATTGGACTATTCCCTATGCTCTCCCTGAATTTTGAGCTCATTTTCTAGATCTTCGAAGCCTGTGGCCTCTGTATCCCTTAGATGGAAATGACATCAAGTAACATCTTTGAGTCCATGATTTGAGTAAGTGGCTTAGGTATGAAATTAGAAGCTAGCATTTATGTAGAGAAGAAGTCCTCATGCTTCTGGGGGGTGGGTTTCAACATTCCCCAGAAGCCAGATGGCAGCACAAACATAGGAATTTTGGTGAGTTGTCTGAAGATGCCAAAGGGACATTCCCCAGTGTGCAATTTGTGGCTCCTGGCAGAGGGTACCTCCTATTAAGGGTTCTGTGGTGACCAGATGAAGTCACCTGGTCAAGATCTGAGTTGGGCACCCTATAAACTTACAAGTCTAGATCCTGTGCTATTAACCCTCCTAGGTAAGATTTGGCAATGAAATCCACAAATATATTTACTGAGAATGCTTCTCAATACATTGAGTCATGTGTGCATGATCAGTAAAATAAAGGAAGTAGCCAGAGCCATTTCTAGTTCCTTCTTTTCTAGTAGCTGATACACTGCCCAGCTTGGCCCCTTGTGATGTCAACCCGCATGTGTCTCAGAAGAGATGTGCATATAGGCTGCCAGTATATGATAGGTTTAAATCAAAACGAAGAAAATCCTCCAAGGACACGCAAGCCAATGCAGCCCATTGGCTTTCTAGTGGGGGGTCTTATTACCTACTGCATCTTGCAAGAGTTGGCTGGCACCAGAAAGCTGGGTATCTGGACCTGTGTTTAGCTACCATCTGTAATTTTACAACAGTACAGCATGTCCTTGAGCTTTTGTATACTTCTCCAAGGACACTCTAATGGCACAGGCTTCTCTGTGGTTTCTAGTTATGAGCAGAGGACCAGTGCCATAAACTAGCTGCCACTATCATCATCTTTTCCTGCATAGCATTTTCTTTTATACATTTGGTAAAGCAACATTTAAGCACCACATGGTACTTCTGGTCACACAGAACCAGGCTCTGTACTGGCTAAGTCACTAACCAGTAGCCAATAAAATAAATGTCATGCATTACAAACTAGGACCAGAAGACAGAAGACACATTAAGTAATCAAGAGTGAAGATAGTCAAATGAAAACTCAGCTCATTGGATTGTTATTCAGAGGTGCCCCTTGGTCAGGTCCCACTATAGAAATAGTTTCAACAAGGTTTCTGCCCTCATGTTACATCTAAAACGAGAAAGATTAACATAGGATCTCAAAATCTGTAGGGTAAGCAATCTCACTCCTGGGCATTTTCCTCAATATCCAGAAACATGGCCATTCTAACCCTACCAGCACAACCATGTTCATTGCATCATTATTCACCATACCTGACATATGGAACCAACCCCAATGTCCCTCAGTAGATGAATGGATCAAGGAGATGTGGTATATTTACACCATGAAATTCTATGCTCCCATCAGAAAGAATGACATTGCCCCATTCGTAAGGTAAAGGAAAGAACTGGAAAAAAAATCAATATATTAAGTGAAGTAAGCCAGACCCAAAGAAAAACAGGATCCATGGTTTCCCTCATTTGTAATGATTAGTATACATTTAGGATTCTCTTATCAAGAGGATCCTAACAGCTCAAAAGCTATATACATACGGCCATAGAGGCTGAGGCTAAGCAAAATGAACTCCAGGATATGGAAACAAAAGGTTTATCTTTCTGATTGTTGTTCTTAATGTACTATGTGAAGCTATTTCTTTTCTTTTCCCCTTATGGTTTATCTCATGTTGTTACTGTAGTTGAATGTAGTACCTGATATATTGTATATATGTTTATTTGTTTATTTGAAAAAGGGAAGGAAAAGAAAAACAAGATGAGTGGGAAGGGGTGGGGGAGAGAAAGAGGTAGAAAAACCTGGGAAGGGGTAACAATATTCAAGGAATGAATGTAACTATAACTGCTCTGTATACCAGTTCAACAATAAAATAAAAAACTAGAAAAAAATCTGAGCTGGGTTCAGTAGATCACATCTATAATCCAAGCTACTCAGGAGGCTGAGATCTGAGGATCGAGGTTCAAAGCCAGCCTGGGCACTAAAGACTATGAGACTCATCTCCAATTAACCACTACAAAACCAGAAATGGCACGGTGACTCGAGTAGGCCACTAGCCTTGAGCTAAAGAGCTCAGGGCCAGTGCCCAGTCCCCAGTCCCAGAGTTCAAGCACCATGACCGAGAAAAAAAGAAAATATAATCTGTAGGGTATTGTAAAGGAATTTAAAAAGCATATCAAAGTTTAATAGTATGGTATAGGTGTAGAGAACAGAAATTGCTCATCTGAATAAGGTAAGACAAGCAAGAAGACAGCCATGAAACCAAATACAACAGTGGATTTTATCCTTAGTTACATGATAAACCTTTAAGAACCACTAAAGAGGGAAGAAAGGGTAAAATTTTCCTTCCTACCTGGTATAAATTAAACAAGGACAGAAATTTTAAATACCCAAGATGAATATTTGAAGATCTCTAGCAGGAAAAATTCATATCTTAACTAAATGTCTATTATATGGGAGGGAGAAGTAGAAAGGACCTGCTAAATATCACAATATGAGCGTATAACTTGTATTGTATCAACTTGAGGCAATAACTTCAATTATTAGGAATTCCCTCATCCATAAAGCCATGGTACTCCCTTCCATATCTAAGAATACAATGGAAAAAGACAATTTAAAAAAAAAAACAAATCAATGAAAAGCAAATAAGAAGTTGGAAAGATTTTGAACATCTTATATCTTTTAACTAGGTTATTAAATATTTACACATGAATATATGGAGCTTTGAGATTCATTATACAGAAAAGTAAAGTTATGTTAAATAATCACTTGATGATTATTAAAACTTTAAATAAAAAGTACTATGGCATATAAAAATTAAACCTAAATATATTTGTATTTGGTTATCTGAAATTGGATAGGGAACGGGGGAAAACAAGATGAGGGGTGGGGGAGGGGGAAAGGGAAATGGGCACCATGACATGTGAAAGGGTATCAATGTGTGGGAATTAAGGCACCATTTATCTGGCAAATATCATGTAACCCTTCTATTAATTACAATAAAAAATATATTTAAAAAAATTAAACCTAAATAATTTACAAAAATGATACTTTCAAAAGAGATCCAGCCGAGGAAAATGTTCTTTCATCATAAGCAATAGTTCAATCTCTTACAGACTTGTAAAAACACACAGACATTTCAATAATATTATTTAATAGACTTAATTTCCTTGGATGTTGATATTGTTTTCAGTTATAAAAAATAACCATTTTTATTTAAGTGACCTATAAAAGTCACATGTTAAAAATAAATAGTCATGAATGCTAAAAGAATTCTATTTTTTGTGTGTAAATGCATTATCATCAAATGCCTTGGAACTTTAGAAATTAGTTTATGTTGGAATTTTAGAAATTAGTTTATGTATAATATCAAACTCAAAGGGCACAGAGAAAATACTATGTTTAGTATGTTGTTCTCTATTTGAAGAACATCAAGTGGTTAAAAGTCACATTCAAAAAGAAATATCCCCTTAGGTTCTGTTATGTGGTAATAGTTGTTTTTACTGTTCTCACTTCAACTACTCAATAAAATTAAACATAATCAGCATTTTTGTCTTTGTATTCTTACATTGTGCTTTTCATACTAATTCCAGAATTCTCGGAATCACTAAATGGGTCTGATTACTTAGAAATGCTAAAATCAATTGAGAAATTAAACTTTTTTACTAATTACATCTATAACAGGATGTTAAAAATTATACAAGGTTTCTCCTTGAAACTGTTACATGATAGAGTAAGAGAGACACTGGAACTCATAGACACTGGCAAATTTCCTGAACAGAATACCTGGGTCACAACAGATTGGAGAGAGACTCAACAAATGAGAGTACCTAAAAATAAAAAGGTTTTGCACAGATAAAAACATAGCTACTAAAGTAGAAAGACAGCCAACCAACTGGGAAAAGATATTTACCAGTAATACATCAGACAAATGCTTAATATCCAGTATCTACAGGGAACTCATGAAACTAATCCCCCCAAACCCAACAAACCAATCACTAAATGGACAAGGGAACTAAACACAGACTTATCATAAGAGGTTAAAATGGCAGAAAAACATGAGAAAATGCTCATTATCCATGGTTATAAAGGAAATGCAAATAAAAACAACCCTAAGATACCATCTTACCCCAATTAGAATGGCCAATATTCTGAAGAGAAAATTGTGGAGGAAGAGAAACCTTACTGCACTGCTGGTGGGAATGTAAACTAGTTCAGCCACTCTGGAAAGCAGTTTGGAGGTTTTTTAAAGAACTGAAAAAAGACCTACCCTAAGATCCCACCATACTACTCCTGGGCATCTCTCCTGAGCATCATAACCCAGGATATAATAAGGACACCTGCTCAGTCATATTCATTTCTGCACTATACACAATAGCCAAGTGATGGAAGCAACCCAAATGCCCTATTGCATATGAATGGATACAAAAAATGTGGTGTACACACACACACACACACACACACACACACACACACACACACACAATGGAATTCTACATAGTCAGCAGACAAGATAAAATAATAGCATTTGCTAGGAAGTGGATGAAATTACAGTGAATAATGTTGAGTGAGATAAGTCAATACCAAAGGAACAAAAGGCATATAGTATCCTTAATATGTGAATATTAAATCCAAACATTACAAAAGCGATGACTCAATATTTGGGTACCCAAGATTAAGGACATGATCTTGGAGATATAAACATAACTACATAGACGTAAAAAAATCTATGATGGGGGGCCGGGAGTTTGGCCTAGTGGTTAAAGTGCTTGCCTAGCATGCATGAAGACCCGGGTTCGATTCCTCGGTACCACATACATAGAAAAAAGCCAGAAGTGGTGCTGAGGCTCAAGTGGTAGAGCTCTAGCCTTGAGAAAGTCCAAGGCCAATGTTCAGGCCCTGAGTTCAAGCCCAGGACTGGTAAAAAAAAAAATATATCTATGATGGGCTCTATACTCTATGGACATAATGTTTTATTACATATATTAATATGTATCAATGACATACAAACCCTCAGTTAAATTTTAATTATGTTCTAAAATCTATGTGCCACCGATTGTATATAGAGAGTCCCTTCTTGAATACTTGTTAAACAACATTTGAAATATGATATAAAAGTCAATGTCAATAAATTCTTAATAAAAAAATTTTTAGGCAAAGGGAAGAAGAAAAACAAGATGATTGGGAGGGGTAGGAAGGAGAGGAAGTGAAAGAAAACATGGGATGGGATATTAATGTTTGACAAGTACTATAACCACTACCTGATGAATGTAACTATAACCCCTCTGTACATAACTCTGACAATCAAAGTAAACAATTTTCAAAAAAAAATTATACAAGGTTTCTATACAGACAATTACAGTTCCAAGCATAATGTTTACATAGAAAGTAAATTAATAGCCACAAATTTGCTCAACAAAAGCAGAAATATTTAAAGGACTTAAAATACTTGAAGACATGCCATGGAAGACATATATTAAAATAAATCAATATACTAAGTAAATATGACAGCCCTATTAATATGCAATAAACATTTTTCAGCAAAAATAAAAATGAGAAGATGAAATAGATACTTTAGTATTTACATATACAATGCACAAATCCCACTGTGGTTGGTAACCTCTACAGCCTGAAGAACAGGATATTTACATATCTTTCTTTCTACATGTGCGTGTGCATATCTGTGTTTTGTATATATTTTTAACAGTTGACAGCTGTTTTAGAGCATACAGAGATGCCAAGCTGAATGAGGGTCTTGATTACTTCAAGATTAGCTATCTAAAGTTTCTATTCATTTTAAGTGTTGTTAGTTGGAAGAGTCATTAGTCACTTCCTTGTCTCATAGAGCATCAGCATACATTTACATTGTTAATGAACATTTGGGGTAAATGAATTAATGGCACTTTTAAACATCAATTCAGTCCTAATAACTTAGTATGTCACAGAAATGTTACACTAAGATATAAACGAAAATCCTTTTTTAAAAAGGTAACTATTGATCCTGCCAAACAATAAAAGATAAAATTAATTTAAACTAGCTTTGAACCATGTTAAAATGAAACCTTAGTGCTGAATTAAATAGATAAAAAATACAGTTAAAACCTAAAAGAAAACTATATTCTCAAATAAAAAAAGAAACAAGAAATATGAAAAAGGTTGTTCAAATTATTTTATATGTTTGTAACAAATATATATTCATATTAAAAACCTATTATAGAAGTGCTTACAACATGTTAAGACTTATTTAATTGTAAGTACTTCTTATAGACATTACATTAAAAGAAAACTTTCAGGATTTCTACAGAGGTATTAAAATACAGAAATTGAAATTGTCACTGTTTTCTTATTATCAAGACCTTAAAAAGAAGTCCATTCTTACAGGGAAAAAAAAAACTCACAAAACAACTTTATGTGCCACATTATACTTTAAATGCCAAATTCTACTTGCATTACAATATCAATAGAACCTCTGGTATAGAAGGTAAAGAAAGATGTATACACATACACATACAATCTGTAAAAAGTAAAGTAAAATAGCATTTGTTTATTTGAAAAAGGAACGGTAAAGAAAAACAAGTTGAGTGGGGAGGGAGTGGGGGAAAGAAAGTAGGAGAAAAACATGGGAAGGGGTAACAATGATCAAGAAGAAATGTGCCCATTACCTGATGAATGTAACTAACTGCTCTATATACCACTTCAACAATAAAATAAAAAATTAGAAATAAATTTGTAGGGTACTGTAAAGGAACTGAAATCATATCAAAATTTAATGGTATAGTATAGGTATGGAGTACACTATTTTAAATGCGATTTTAGGAGTCAATTTTAATTCTCAAATCATGAATTAATGGAAAACCCTAACCTCAATATAAAAACCAAATAATTTATTTGAAGCATACAATTGCATAAAATTTGTCTTAAATTAGAACTTACACTTTAGACATAAATTTTATGAATGAAAAATTACAAGTTCCCTGAGTCAATGAACTTTATCAAACATATAATTACTCAGTAATATAAAGCCTCAATAATTCCCTAACATTGCCTCCTTCTAAGAGAGTATATCATAAATATATTATAAATATCAGAAAGTACTGAGAAAAAATGCAGAGTTCTGACACATGCACATTTGCTAAAAATACAACAGAAACTACAATTTAATATACTTTTATGTAAACAGTAGTCTTAATTACAAGGGAAAATGAGGGAAGAAGGAAAAAGAAATAAAGAAAAGAAAAAGAGGAAAAATGAAGGCAAAGGAGGAAGGAGTCAAATTTTTTATCATGGAAAAATCTGAATTTGTTACAGAAATAATGAAAACATCCCTGAGAAATCAATACCAAATGTTTAAAACTTCTTGAAACTTATGTCATACAGTATACTTTGCATCTTAACATTTTTAGTCTTAAGTCTTGCTTGACTTTTTAAAAGGTAACAATCTATTAAACATTTGGCTAATGCCAATACAATTCTGAAACTCAGAGCTGTATTTCTGTGATACTGATTAGTGTCAAGAATACTCTATACATAATCAGGTTAATGTTCTTAGAGTTGCTCTGTTCAACTACACAGAAAGAATCAAACCCATAAAGTGGGCAGAGGTAAATAATGGGCGTCCATCTATTATGTTTCCTAGTATATGCAAAAAACATCTGCATACTAAACTCACCGTTAGATTTATTCAAATAACTGGATAATGGATCAATGCCTACTTCTTGTTCTTCTGACTGAAGAGGATGTCTAGTTTCAGATAAGGAATGGTACATTGTGGAAACTGGTCAGTGTCACCAAAAGTGACTGCCTGTAGATGAAAAGATACAGGAAAAAATGATAAATTTTCCTTTTACTGTAAACCCAAAAGATAAAATGATTAAATGAGCATTACAGACATTAACACATTTCCCACAGGCTCCAGGGTCTGTTACTGCACCTTGGGGTAAGCTTATGCAAAAGAGCAAAAAGGTGGCAAAAAATTTCCATTTAAAGGAATTCTTTCAAAATCGAAACTTCATTTATAACATTTATTTTTATGTTAAATTACATTTATTATCAGTAAATTTTGCACAAAAAGATGAACTGAAAGTTAAGAAGATTTATAGTACCTTTTATTTTATTACCCATATAACCAACATTCACAGTAGCAACTTTCAAAACAGAAATAACGGAAGAAATTAAAATTAGCTATAACTGTATTATGTAGAAATACCGTTGTTAACATTTCACTGTATTATATATATCTCTGTAATCTTGTTAGGGACATCTGAAGTGCATGTTTTCAATATGCTGGAGCCTAATGCTAAACATACTGATTATATGATCTACATTAAACTATCCTGGATATTTTACTTCTCAGCACAAAAAAATCTGTCATAAAATCTCTAATACTGGGTCATAGGGGAGCTCTATGTTTAGCCTTTTGAGGCACTGCCATACTGCTTTCCATAGTGGTTGAACGAGTTTGCACTCCCACCAACAGTGTAGCAGTGATTCCTTCTGGCCACATCCCCTCCAGCATCTGTTGTTATTAATTTTCTTGATCCTGGCCATTCTAACTGGAGTGAGGTAGAATCTTAGCGTTGTTTTGATTTGCATTTCTTTTATGACCAGAGATGTTGAGCATTTCTTCATGTGTCTATAGGCCATTTTTGTTTCTTCTTCAGAGAAGACTCTCTTTAAGGCTTTGGCCCATATTTTAATGGGATGGTTGTTACTTTCGAGGTTAGTTTTGGAGTGATTCAATTTTTTGAGCTGTTCATATATTTTAGATATGAGGCCTTTGTCTGTTGTATGGGTAGTGAAGATCTTCTCCCATTCTAGAGGCTTCCTAATTAATTTACTAGCTATGTCCTTTACCATACAAAAGCTCTTCAGTTTAATGCAGTCCCACTTATCCAGCCTTTCTCTGATTTGTTGTGATTCTTGGTCCTTATTAAGAAAGTTTCCACCTGTGCCAAGGCGGGCTTGTGTATCTCCTATTCCTTCTTGTAAAGTTTTCAGTGTGTCAGCTTTTACCTCGAGGTCTTTGATCCATTTGGAGTTAATTCTACTGCAGGGTGACAAAGAAGGATCCAACTTTAGTTTTCTGCAGGGGCTTAACCAGTTCTGCCAGCACAACTTGTTGAAGAGGCTATCTTTCTTCCATTCTATTTTTTTGGCTACTTGGCATTTACCCAACCATCCAGAAACAAGGGCATACTAAATCCACTAGCACAACAATGTTCATTGCAGAGCATTATTCACCATAGCAAAGATATGGAACCAACCTAGATGTCCCTCAGTTGATGAGTGGATCAACAAGATGTGGTATTTGTACACAGTGGAATTCTATGCTGCTGTCAGAAAAAACAACATTGACCCATTTGTTAGGAAATGGAAAGACTTAGAAAAAAATTATATTAAGTGAAGTAAGCCAGACTAAAAATCATAGGCTCAATGGTTTCCCTCATTTGTCATAATCAGTAGAAACCTTGGGCTCTCCTAGCAAAGATTTGCAATAGAGCAAAACCTAGATACATAAGGCCATATAGTATGAAGCTAATTGAAAGGACCTCCAGGATATTGAAACAAAAGCCATATAATGAATGATTGCTGTCCTTAATGTACTATGTTATCTCTCATCTCTTTTGCTGTCCCTTGGTTATCTCATATTGTTACAGTATCTCACTTTGTTATCTGATATATTGGATATATTTGTATTTGGTTATTTGAAATTGGATAGGGAAGGGGGAAAACCAAGAAGGGGGGGTTGGGGGGAAGGTAATGGGGACCAAGACATGTGAAAGGGTATCAATGTATGTGAATTAATGCACCTTCTATCTGGCAAATATCATGTAACCCTTTTATTAATTACAATAAAAAATATTTTTAAAAAATCTCTAATACTAGGGTTGGGGATTTAGCTCAGCGGAAGAGCTCTTGCCTGGCAAATGCAAGGCCCTGAGTTTGGTGCCCGGCTCTGGAGGAAAAAAAAAATCTCTGGTACTGCATACACAATTATCACAATTTATAAAACTGATTTTTATTAGTAAAAAATTATGATGCTCTTATGTTGGACAAGGCTGTGATCTTGAACAACAACCTTAAATGTTTTTAACACACCAATGACTAAGACACGTATTTAATAATAAAAACTTATGATGCTTTTACAAATTATATTCTTGAAATATATATGTATATAAATATACACAATAAACAAAAATAAGTCATTTCCCAAGGCCTTCATTAACGATGGATTGCTATGATATTATGGAACCAAAGTGAATCTAATCTTATCTTACTCTGGCTTGATAGTGAGATTTTTCTAACAATTTTAATTGTCTTTTATGACTGGAATTTGTTGTCTTGATTTTTCAGCATGCTTTAAATATTAAGGATATTTTGCATAATATGCATACATTTTTGTGTCATTTTATATGATTTTTTCTGAGAAAAGTTTTTCTTTTTTATAAATCAGAATAAAGCTGTATCTCTAATATGGTATTCGTTTCTGGTTTTATGGTTTCAAGAATAAATAATAGGAAGAGCCACTTGTACTTTATCATATTAAGTTTTTCCTCCTTAATTCTTATTCTGACTGTTCTCATATTCAAATATTATAAATTAAATGTTTTAAAAATTATTTTGCACCTCAAAGGTAAGGTAACTGTTACAGTTTACATCTTACATGTTCCAAAAAGTTCATGTGCTGTAGGTTTGGTTCTTGACTGATGATAGATAGATGGAAATGTTATTTCATTGAACAGTGTGCTAGGATCTCAACATTCTCTCTGCATACTGGCCACCTTCATATAGCAGCTTTGTGCCACCATATGCTCCCTGCCATGATGTTCTGCTAGGTTCAAAATCGATGGAGCCAAACAGCCAAAGACTATCACTTCTGAAAACTGTGTGCCAAAATAAACTTTTCCTCTACTACATTCAATTTTATTGTACTTTTTTCATAGAATTGAGAAGTTACCATACTAACTACTTAGAAATTTTCTGTTAATACATATGAAATACTTTTTCTTTTTTTCCCTTAAAGCTAGAACTTTACCACTTGAGGCACAGGGCCACTTCTGCTTTTTCTGTGTATGTGATACTGAGAAATCAAACCCAGGATTTCATGCATGCTAGGCAAGCACTCATCACTAAACCACATTCCCAGCCCATGAATAACATTCTTTAATAAAAACCGTGACAAAAAAATAAACCAGATTCATCCATTTCCATCCAACATACATAAATAACAAAATCAATTAAGTTTCAAGCACAGACAAAGCACAAACGAAATGAGAAGTTTAAGTGGGGAGAGCAAAGTCAACGAAAATAGTACCTAATTTTTTTCATTTACTTTTTTTATGTGGTGGGGGCAGGTGGGGGTAAATACTGAAAATTCAGTTCAGGACCTGACTAGGGCAAATGCTCTATAATATGATTTAGAGCCCTTGGGGATTAGTAGTTTTTGTTTGTTTGTTTGTTTAATAGAATACAGTCTTCACTTATGGAGGAAAACTTTTTCAGAGATAGTCAAGAGTAAAAAAGGCCTGATTTTCTCAATACAAACAGCTTATTTACCTCATTTGTTTTCTAAAATCCTCATTCATGTATATTTTTATTTTTAATGTTTTATCAAAATCATCCAACATCCTTGCTTATCCATTAATAAGTAGTTTCCAATCACCAATACCATGAAATTGTAGCTAACACAAGAAAAGGTAAATAGAAAACTTCTATTATGAACACAACAGAAGAAAAAAGAAAAAGAACTTCTTAACTCAGAAAAACATAAATCTAAGGTATCTGTCAGAAAATTGCTTTTAATACCTGTAAATCACTAAGAATGCCTAGAAGATATTCCAAGAATAAAAACTTAGGAGGGGACAGTAAAATATAGATGATCAGTTAAAGCTTGAAACAGAATCCTATAAACTATGCCTAAAAAATTCAGTCTTTAAAACAAAGTCTTTCACAGACCAGTAAGGATCATCAAACTCAAATATATAATTATATTACAGCAAAGACCTTACTAATAGCAGTTAACATTTAAGAATGAAGATACGATACAAGCCACGTTCATGTACACTCATCATTTTATCCTATATAACTTGATACTCTACCTTCATCACTTTCATTTCACTAAAAAGAAAACTCATTAATCAAGTTATACAATTACTAAGTATCATAGCCAGAATTTGAAAATACTGCCCAGATCCAATCCTCCATAAAATCAATCTTCCTTTAAACTACATAGAACTCTCAGTAAAAAGAACCAATGGGAAACAAGTAGTGAAAGAGGATATTGCAACCTCTTTTGTTCTAATTCAGCTTCGGGAGACAAATTAATAATTTGGGTTTGGTGTAAAATCTCCTTACTTACACTATTGGCAAATAATCTAAATTTTTCAAAACTGCAAAGAATATAAAAACTGATTTTGAAATTGGATTTGATCCACAAGAAATTATTTTAATGTAAGATTATGTTAATGTAACACTGTTATATGTCTCAAATTATGGAAAAAAATTTAACATCTATTTCAAGTTAAATGCTACCTATTTCTTTAATAACCTAAACCATATTTTCACTCTAATTACCTTAATTTTAATATAATAAACTTTCACTGTTATTGGCTTCACAAATAAAAATACTTTAAAAATTAAAGTTTGGGGGCTGGGAGTGTGGCCTAGTGGTAGAGTGCTTGCCTAGCATGTAAAAATGCTGGATTAAATTCTGAGGGACTACATATACAGAAAAGGCCAGATACAGTGCTATAGCTCAAGTGGTAGAGCACTAGCCCTGAGAAAGCCCAATGACAATGTCCAGGCCAAGCAACTGGCATCAAACTCTCTTGTAAGCAAGAATATCATGTGCACGCATGCATGCGTGTGTGTGTGTGTGTGTGTGTGTGTGTGTGTGTGTGTGTGTGTGTGTGTGTGTGTCTGGTGTGAGTCAAGGTCAGCAGTCCAAAATTCAATTTCAAAAACAAAGAACCAAAAAAGGAACATTAAAAAAAAAAAAAACAAGCTGTGTTCTTATTGTGACTGTACAGAAAGAGGTGGTATAGTAAAGCTTCTCCATATATATATACATATGCCCCAGGACTGGGAAAAAAAAAAAGCCTACTTCTTATAGCATTAAGTCTTAGTTGCCTGAGCCTACCTAGATGTATATGCCTGTAATAGTAGCTACTTGAGAGGCAGAGATTGGGAGGATCCACTTAGATGCCAGCCTGGGCAAAATAGTGTGACTTCATCTTAACCAGTAAAAGCTGGTTATGGTGATACAGGCCTATAAATTCAACATGTGGGAATTATGTATGAGGCTAGGACAGACCTAACAATTTTCTTTTTCTTTTTTTTCTTTTTTTTTTTTTTTTTGCCAGTCCTGGGCATGAGCTCAAGGCCTGAGCACTGTCCTTGGACTTTCTCAAGGCTAGCACTCTACCACTTGAGCCTCAGCACCACTTTCGGCTTTTTGCTATGTATGTGGGGTACCAAGGAATCGAACCTGGGTCATTGTGCATGCTAGGCAAGCACTCTACCACTAGGCCAAACTCCCGGCCCCAGACCTAACAATTTTGTATCAAAAATAACTAAAGCTCTCCATCAGTAGAGCACGGGCCTAACAAGCCCTGAGTTGAAAGGTATTTTAAGGGAAAAACAATTGATCTGTGTGAAAGAAAGACAAGTTTGAATAATTAGGAAAAAAGTTAGAAGACTGTTTTAAAGTCTATTTTACACATTTTCAAAACTATTTTTCACATAACAGAGCTATCTATTATTAAAAATTTCTAAGTATCAGTACTGTACAAATAAAATAATAGGTTAGTAATATCTCTAGAAAAACTATTTACCTTAAACATGAAGCTATATTTGTGTTGGTTTCTATTCATTCTTTCATTGTTTCAAATAGCATTCTGAATAGTGTCATTCTTAAAAAAAATCATTCAAGAAAGCTCATATAGGAAATGAAGTTGTGGCACAAAGTAGTAGAACATTAGCTTTGAGAAAAAGAGCTCAGGAACTGGGCCTGAGTCCTGAGTTCAAGCCCTACAACAAACAAAAAGATAAGAATCTTTAAGCTAGGCACCTGTGTTTCATGACTGGAATCCAAGTTACTCATGAGTCTGAGGTCTGAGGATTGCAATTCAAAGCCAGCCTAAGTAAGAAAATCCATGAGACTCTTATCTCTAGCAAGCTACTCAGAAGTGGTACCTTTGGCTAAAGTCATAGAGCACTAATCTTAAAAACAAATAGGTCAGGGACCACCCCCGAGTCTGGAATTCAAGTCCAAGGACCAGCAAATATTTAAAATAAAAAAGGGGAAAAAAGAAAGCCCATGTTAAAAAAAAAAGGTACTTTATTCATTTAAATTCTTGACTAATGGCAAATTTATTAAGTCAAACACTGAAATGATATAATAAAAACATACAACTATTATATATAAACTACTTCTAGGGTTCAATTATGCATGCATGTTACATACATACTATTGATGGCATTAAATCAGATATATTACATGCAGGCCACAAAAGCAAGCGCCACAAAAGCAAGCTTTTTGATATTTCTATTTTCACAATTAAGAGGTTAAATATTTGAACACTGTATAAAAAAGGGAAAAATATTTTCTATTGAGCAAGGTTGGTAGCAAGAAACAATTTGCTGATTGTAAATGATAATGTTCTCTCAAGTTTTAATTAAAAAGAAAGAAAGAAAAAGATTAAAAGAAAAAGGAAGATTAAAGTTCCATTTTTAAATTCTGCCAATATTTAATGCACAAGGGTTATATTGGACTACAAGTAGATTAATTAAGAGTTAAAAATCAATCATTTGAAAGTATTAATATTTAATATTGTGAGATAGCATATCAAAGTAGTTTTATTATTTATTTACTCCAAACCTTTCCAGAATACTTCATTTGACCACAGGGGGCTTGATTCTCACAAGATAAGTGCATTTACAATGTCATATAAATTATATATAAAAGCATTTGTCTTAATACATGTCATTTAATATTAAATATCATCCATTGGTAAAGCTCTGAAACTCTATCCTATACCAACTATAAAAGTATACTATCAATTGCTGCTTAATAAATAAGAACAATAATCAAGAGGAATCATTTTTATGCTGTTAGAATATTTGGAGTAAGACATCCATCCCAATATTAAAATACCTGATTCCTAAACAAAGAAAACTACATAGAGTATCTAAGAGGTTCACAGGATGGGTTAAAAACTTTATATTAGAAAATAAAAAATTATATTTGGCCTTTCAGTAGTCAATTTCCACAGTCATAAGAAAACTGAACATGAAGAGAGTCAAAATAGCTAGGCACTCAGTGATTGTATATAGAGAATCCCTTCTTGAATATTTGTTTGTTAAACATGACATTTGAAATATGATATGAAAATCAATGTTAATAAAATCTTTAAAAAAGGGGGAGGGAAATGGAAACAAAAAAAATAGGTATGTACTGATGGCTACATAGGAAGCTGAGATCTGAGATTCAAAGCCAGCCTGGACAGTTAAGTCTAGAAGAGTCTTACCTCCAATTAACTACCAAATAAATAGCTGGAAGTGGAGGTATGGAGCCAAAAACAAAACAAAAAAAAAAAAACATAGGGGAAGGATGGGGCCAAGGAGAGAGGGATAGGAGAATAAAGGAGGGGCAGTAAAGGGGAAGAACACAGGCAAAAATTCATTTTATATACCATAGAATTGACAAATGTAGGGAAGGAAGAGAATTCCATTGTACATCACTGTATATACCATAGAATTGACAAATGTAGGGAAGAAAGACATGGGCTGAAGGGGGATGAAGATGTTGAACTGAAGTGATAACACAGATGAAGATACATTGTACGTATAAACTATACTGCTAAAAGGCAAAAATAATTAAATAAAAAACCTAAAAAATAAGAAAAGATGAAGAATCAAACTGCCTAACCAAGAGCTCCTTGCAGTTAATTACCATGATTTCATCAGTCTTAGGAGGAGACACAAACACCTTAGCATTTACCAGAAAACATTATTTAAATTACTTTGTATAGTAATTTATCTAAACATCACAACAACTCTAAGGTAGAGTTCTATACACAAACAAGGAAAAAGACTTAAAAGACAAGTCACTTAGTCATTATCACAAATCTAATTAATAGCAAAACCATCTCAGATGACTTAAGACTAACTCAAATAAAGGGACTAATAAAGTTAAATCAGATTTTATCAGAATCTGCTCATTGTTCTTAATTTATACGTAATCATACTGGGTCTTTGAAGGCAGTTATCTAATAGCAAAAACTATGAATAATTTAAATCCCAGTTGTTATAGATTCACTTTCCACAATTTACTCCAATACCACAGATGTTATTGAAAGAGGGCCATCAAGCTAAAACATTGATAATCTACCTAGTCCTCACTAGCCAAAATCACTTGCATATAAAATCATTGACGCCTTCTCTCAGTAAAGACTTAGCAGATGAAAGAGAATAAAGGGCCAGAGACCTCAAACAACAAGATCAGATTTTAATCAGCACTGAACAGTGGTGCCATGTACAACTGAGTTAAGTCATGTAGTCAAAACAAAGACTTCAAATCAGGCAATTGTGGCAATTGCCCCAGGCTGGGGAAATGCTCACTTTTGACCATGTAAGGCTTTTCCAAGATTGTTCCAAGGCCCAGATGCAATGGCCCTGAGAATGTTAAGTGGGCCACAAAAGCAATATTGGATTAAGAGAACCATGCAGATACCCAACATTTTCCTCCCATCACTTTTTTAGACTGCTTTTCCTCCTGAAAGGGGCTTTCTACCAAGATGCACTGTAGTCATAAACTGCTTTGTTAAACAGCAGCTCCTTTGTATAATGATCACTTAATTAAAAAGCAAATTTTTTCAAAATGCTTTTTAAAAAAGAGCTTCCTTATGTAATTTCTCACTGTAATTCCAACACTCTACTTTTCCTTCATGAACTAGCATGAGAAATAAATTTACTCCATCATACTCCACATTGTTTTCTCCACTGTGATATGCCACTAAAGCTGCAGAAACATGCCTTTGTGGATTTTTAAATTGTTGGTTTAGTTTTGAAGTTCCGTAAATAAAATCCAAAGTTTGTGTAGGCACTACTATGCTCTACTCCAAGTGCATATTGTGCTACAGTAGTTATTATTGATATGGTTACCCTCTATTTATATGAAGTAAAAATTTCTCATAATATGTGGTCATAAATTTATTATTTAATCAATCTTTTTAAAAAAAAGACTTCATTTTAAAGAAAACTACTTTGTGTAGTTATAGAACTAAAAATTCCCCTATTAAAAGCATATGACTAATGCTTAGCAAATCATGTATAGCAAATGATTGTTTTATTAAGAATTCATTGTAGTATAGCTTCTCTTAAATCTGTTTTTTGTTTAGGGTATCAGGTTTTCAAAAAAAGCCACATAATGCATTCCTTGAGGGAATAAAATATAGTTTATCATTCTGTTGTAATTCTCATAATACGAAGCTATAACATAAAAATATCTATTAGTAAATTAATAAAAAAACTGCCCAATGCAAGTAAAAATATGATTCATGATACTGATGGGCTAAGCTTGAATATTCCTAACTGCTTGTCATTGGTGCTATGAAACGGAAGGCACCAAGAAACAGTTGAGCCTGATAAACTGTGTTAAACAATTGTTGTTTAGCATACTGTATATATGCTTATTTGTTTGTTTGAAATAGGAAAGGGAAGGAGGGAAACAAGATGATTGGGAGTGGGTTGGGGAAGGAAAACAGGACAAAAACATGAGAAGGGGTACCAATGTGTGAGAAGTAATGCACCTACTATCTGATGAATTTAACTGTATCCCCTCTAAACATCCCTACAAAAAAAAAAACAAATTATTGAGTAGTTTTAATAAGTCTAAGTTTGATGTCTTTGTGTCAACATTAATATAAATTCTTCTTTTAGAAGAATTTTATTGTTTTGAACAGTTGAATGTAACAAAACAAGATACTATTGAGTAGGTGCCTGAAATTATAGTTTCTCACAAGTTTAACGGTGTGGAAATCAAAGTTCAAAATTTGAGTAAATTCTGTTTTCTTATTTACAAATGTCCATCTTTATAAAAAGGAACATTACTTTCAACCATCTTCTCTAAGGACACTAATACCATTAATGACAGTGAGACTCTTGTATCCTCATAATTTCCCAAAGTTCTCATCTCTAAATGTCATTATATTAGAGATTAGCTATTCAACAAAGGAACTGGGGATGCAATGGGGATTACAATGAACATGTAATTTATAAAAGATGGGGTGGGGGCTACAACAAACGTAGTTCGCCTATGTGTTCAAAAATTCTAAAAAGTTATTCAAGCTTTTGCTTTTCTGTGGAACATCTCCGCTCCTAATATTTAGTTCTACTTCAATTTCTCATCTGAACACTTTCAATAGCTTCCCAATTTGATATCCTTATATCCATTCTAGCCTGGTGTTTAAAAGCTGATCCAATCATAATGGTCTCACTCCGTTTGCCACAATGGCACAGATGAACCAGCCAATGTAGAAGAAAGTCAGAAGCTACTAATTTATGGCCTCACTTTTTACAAAGATATAAATTGTATTGAACTAAAGTAGAAGTTTTTAATATATTAAATAGGGATAAATAAATAAGGAAAAGAAAGCCAAGAAAGAAGATAAGGAGTAGAAGGAAATGCTATACTTAGGATTGCAGTCATGGATGACCTTATGGACAAAGCAAGGATTGAGCCAAGATCTAAAAACGATTGAAGAGAAAATGTACTGACAGAGGAGGGTGTTTTTGGAACAAGTACAATGGGTCCCTAAAATAAAATAGCACAGATTGAAATCTGAGTGACTACAAGGAGGGAAAGGCCCAATTCTGGTTTTGATTTTGAGAGTAGAACTAACAAGATTTGACAGTGGATTATATAAACTGTAGACAAAGATTTTTGTGTTGAGCTAATTTGAACAGATATCTGAGTGGTATAAAGCCCAGAATGTTTCCAGAAAAGTAAATGTGGATGTACAGAAGAACTAACATGTAAGATACATTTTTGCTTACAACAGAAAATTTGTATGGTCAGCTCATATCAAGGAAGAGAAAGAAAAAAGTGTAATAGGGTCAAGCATGGCTTGAATTTAGGACATCTTAGGGAGTTGAATTTCATGTTATAAATGATTGGGAACCATTTATATTGGGGAAAATCAGATTGGAATAGTATATAGTAATAGATGATATGATTGTGGTTTGTTAGGCTGGTATCAGATAAAAGTCACAGAATCTCAATTGGCCACACAACAAGGATTCTACTGATCAACAAAAAACTTAGAAACAGGATAATAAAGATCAACATATAACAACTGTTTTACAGAAAGTGAAACAAGGTCAGAATCAACATTAGAGCATTCTCTTAGGGACAATCAATAGTATTTGAACAGGCCTCTACTGCTCTAGGTCTTGCTCAGAATCCCGAATGAGATAGGAGGGCTCAAAAACTCTATTTACTGGTAGAGTAATAGGTTCTAGGACCATCAGCACTACTCTACCATATCTAAAGTAGAAACCCATTATTTTTGGCTGGAAAATTCTCCCTTTTCCGAGTAAACTCAGGGGAAAAAAAAACAAAAACAAATATTAACCTGAAGTCTTAGCATTTTACTCAGCCAGTGATCTGCACTGAGTCAAGCCAATCCATTTACACAGAAATGTAACTAATTTCTTGTTTGGACCTGTAACTTGAGTTAGCTCTTACATAAACCAATTCATAACTATCATAGTCATTTTGCTTCCATTTTAGAAGTTAAAATTTCCTGAAATATCTAAGAAACTAAAGAATATTGCCATATATACTATCAAGTTTAAAAGCCTAATCTTACATAAGTATAAAAGAATCAAGGCTCATGTTAAGAGTATATCATAAAGCAGTGGTTAAGATTAATTTAACTGGGGACTGGGAGTTTGGCCTAGTGGTACAGTGTTTGACTAGCATGCACAAAGACCCGGTACACGTACACAGAAAAAAATCCAGAAATGGGACTGTGGCTTAGTGATATGGCTTTTGCCTTGACAAAACCCAAGCCCGGGACTTGGGGGAAAAAAAAAAGATAAACCAAATTAGAATGATTCATTTTAAAAACTGAACTATTGGAAAGTCCACCTCTTTTATACTGAAAAATGGTTTTGAATAATAAAAGAAGAGTTTGAAAGTATTTTAGGAAAACATCTGGTCTACATCTGACAAAGTAGATTATCTTCTGGCTAACATTTTAAGTCAATTTTATTTTAAAAATCCACACAAAAATAAACAATACATTATATATAACTCTACTTCTATTTCGAATTTTGAAATCTGTTTTAATCTTATTTCAATTATTTTCCATTCAAATAAAATTAAATTCTCATAAAAATAGCATTCTGTAAAGAAAGACAAATTATATCTATTTTAAATTTCATATAGTGCTTAGTCCATGACTGATACAGGAGTAAATAAATCCTCCATTATCCTGTATGGGAACATGTATCAAAAACTGTAGTACACTATGGAATGTCCCTTGTAGTTCCTTGACAATAATAACAAAAAATTATATAAACTATGGCAGCTACATTTTAGGAAGCTTATATTGCTAAATAAAAGGCAATGTTGATTATAGAGAGTAGAAAAAAACCAAAGTAAAAGGGGGAACACTTCTCTTGACAGAGAAAGCATCTATCATACCCAAAAACTCAAGAGGATAAAACAAGGCACATTCCATTCAACAAGTTTAAGTAGACTGAAGAATCATCTGGCCCATGAAATAGAAAGGGAGTATACAATCATGATTTGGATGGTATATACAAGACATAGATATGGAAATCATTGAATACTCTTGAGGACACTTGTATATATGTACTTCTTCTTGCTGATTCTCCACATTTATTCTTTCTATCACTATACCAACTAAATATCAGATCACTTTCATCTATGCTAGCTCTTCTGACAGGCACTAGCAGTTCCTCTGGCAGGCATTATTTTTCTTACCAAACTGCTACATCCCCCTTAAGATTTAAGTAAAAAGTCATAGCTCTTCCCAGTATACAATTTGATTCTGATGTCTACATAATATTTAACTCATATTATTCAAGAATAAATGAACCAGTTTAGTGAATGAATGGTTTTAACTAATTTCTAATTTTTGTAGAATAGGACATGGTTTATTCTATACTCAAGTTAAAACACAATAATTTGAAAAAGAATTTATTCAATAAATCAGTAATTTCAGTATAAAGCCAACATATGAGAATTCATTTAACTACACTTGTTCTACTCAAACATACAAATTGTAATGATTTGGAAAAAAAAAAAACCACTACTACAGTTTCCCAAACAGGATCATGGAGGATTCATTTAATCCTATATCAGTCATGAGATAAGCATTGTAAGAAATTTAAAATAGATATAATTTGTCTTTTCTTACAAAATGCATTTTTATTGTAATGTATAGAGGGGTCACAGTTACATTCACAGACAGTGGGTACATCATTTCTCACACATTGAAACTCCATATCATGTTTCTGTCCCTATTTCCCTCCCAATCATCTTATTTCCCCTTCCCTTTCCTAATTCAAATAAACAAATAACCATATATACAATATACCAGGTAACAAAGTCAGATACTGCAACAATATGAGATTAACCAAAGGGCAACAAAAGAGAAGTAAATAGGACATGAAGAAGAACAATCACATAATACAAAGTTCTTGTTTCCACATCCTGAAGATCCTCTCATCTAGGAGAGGATTACAATAGCTCAGTTGTGCACCTACATCTGAGCTATTGTAATCCTCTCCTAGATGAGTCCTAGATGTGTACTGTTATTACAAATGAGGGCAACTATTGAGCCTATGTTCCTTTTTCCAAGTCTTTCCATTTCCTTACAAATGGGGCAATGTCATTCTTTCTGATAGAAGCACAGAATTCCATTGTGATCTAATCATCTACTGAGGGGCATCTGGCTTGGTTCTTTATCTTTGCTATAGTAAATAGTACTGCAAGGAACATCGTAGTGCTATGTCTTTTTTTTTTTTTTTGGCCAGTCCTGGGCTTGGGCTCAGGGCTTGAGCACTGTCCTTGGACTTTCTCAAGGCTAGCACTCTACCACTTGAGCCTCAGCACCACTTCCAGCTTTTTGCTATGTATGTGGGGTACCGAGGAATCGAACCCGGTCTTCATGCATGCTAGGCAAACTACCACTAGGCCAAACTCCCAGCACCTGCTATGTCTTTATTATGTCCTTGTTTCTAGATATTTGGGTAAATGCCATGGAATAGAATTGCTGGGTCATAGGGAAGTTCTATGTTTAGTCTTTTGAGCAATCACTATACTGCTTTCCATAGTGTTGAAAGAGTTTACACTGCCACCGTGTAGTAGTGATCCCTCCTGACCACATCCCTACCAACATCTGTTGTTATTAGATTTCTTGATCATGGCCATCCTAACAGGAGTGAGGTAGAATCTCAAAATTGTTTTGATTTGTATTTCTTCATTTGTCTATAGGTCATTCTTATTTCTTCTGCAGAAAAATCTTTTAAGTCTTTGGCCCATCTTTATTTTTTTCATATATTTTTATTGTAATTAATAGAAGGGTTATATTATATTCACCAGATACAGGGTGCATTACTTCACCTACATGATACCATTTCTCATGACTTGGTCCCCATTTCACTCCCACCACCCCAGCTCCTCATCTTGTTTTCCCCCTTCCCTATCCGATTTCAAATAACCAAATACAAATATATACAATATATCAGATAACAAGGTAAAATACTATAAATATATGAGATAGCCAAGGGACAGCAAAAGAGATGAGAGATAACATAGTACATTAAGGACAACAGTCACTCATTATATGGCTATTGTTTCCATATCCTGGAGGTCCTTTCATTAGCATCATACTATATGGCCTTATGTGTCTAGGTTTTGTTCTATTGGAAATCTCTTCTAGGAGAGCCCAAGGTTTCTACTGATTATGACAAATGAGGGAACCCATTCAGCCTATGATTTTTAGTCTGGCTTACTTCACTTAATATGATTTTTTTTCTAAGTCTTTCCATTTCCTTACAAATGGGGCAATGTCATTCTTTCTGACAGCAGCATAGAATTCCATTCATATAAATTCACATCTTGTTGATTCATTCATCAACTGAGGGGAATCTGGGTTTGTTCCATATCTTTGCTATGGTAAATTGGGCTGCAACGAACATCGTTGTGCTACTGGATTTAGTATGTCCTTGTTTCTGGACGATTGGGTAAATTTGGCCTATCTTTTAATAGGAAGATTTTTTTTCATTGAAGATTTGTTTTGGAGAGATTCAATATTTTGACCTGCAGATTTATTTATGAGGCCCGCATCTGTTGTAAGGCTAGTGAAGATCTCACACTCTGTGGGCTTTCTATTTAACTTGCTAGCTATGTCTATTGCCACGCAGAAGCTCTGCAGTTTAATGCAGTCCCATTTGTCCAAACTTTAATTTGCTATGTTTCTGGGTCTTAAGAAAGCTTCAACCTGTGCCTAGGAGATGTAGTGTATCTCCTATTCTTTCTTGTAAAGTTTTACCTCGAGGCCTTGGATCTATTTGAAATGAATCCTGGTACAGGGTGACAAAGAAGGATCTAACTTTAGTTTTCTGCAGGTACTTAACCAGTTCTGCCAGCACCAATTGTTGAAGAAGCTGCCTTTCTTCCATTGTATATTTTGGCTCCCTTATCAAAGATTAGGTGGCCATAGGACTGTGGGTTGATTTCTGGGTCTTTAGTTCTATTCCATTGGTCTTCAGGCCTGTTCTTGTGCCAGTACCAAGCTGATTTGGTCACTATAGCTCTGTAATAGTCTAAAGTTCGGTATTGAAATTCCTCCTGTGCTCATTCTGCTAAGAATTGTTTTTGCTATACGCAGTCTTTTATTATTCCATATGAAATTTTGGATTGCCTCTTCTATTTCTTTAAAGAATGACAATGGGATATTGATGGGTATTGCACTGAATCTGTAGATAGCCCTTGGCAGGATTGTCATTTTCACGATGTTGATTCTTCCAATCCAGGAGCATGGGAGGTTTTTCCATTTCCTCAGTTCTGCTTTAATTTAATTTTTCAGGATTTTAAAGTTTTCATCATAAGGGTCCTTTATATTCTTAGTTAATTCCTAGGTACTTTATTTTCTTTGAAGTTATTGAATAAGGAGTTGCTTTCCTGATTGCTTCTTGACTTTTCTCCTCGTTGGCATAAAGGAAGGGGGTTGATTTTTTTGTCGCTTCAGCCTCGACCAGCAAGGAAGACGCGACACAGGATTCTTCTCCAAGTGGTTTATTCAGGAACCCTTAACAAACTTCTTCCTTTCTCCTTCTCCCTTTTTCTTCTCCTCCTCCCCCGGGACTATCCCCGGTCTTATAAGACCTCCGCCTGGCCAATCCTGAAAAGCCACGTGGGAGATGCCGATAGGGCCAACTACGCAGAAGCAAGCCAGAAGCTAAAACTTAGCCATATAAGGAGTTGTTTTTCACAGAGAGCACTCGCCATCGGGATGGCGGAAACCGGCATCATCTTTAAGGCGCGGCCCTCGCAGCTCCCCACAATTTTTGAGTGTTAAATTTATGCCCTGCTACCTTGCCAAAGTTTCAAATCAGCTCAAGAAACTTAGGAGTGGAATCTATAGGGTTCTTTAAATACATAATCCTGTCATCTGCAAAGAGGGAAACTTTCACTTACTCTTTCCCTACTCTGATCCCCTTTATGCTTGCTTCTTGCCTTATTGCTCTGGCTAGGAAAAGAATGCCATTTTTATAAGGAGTTTCTATAGATAAACAAGGGTAAATATCAGTCTCATGTCTCAAGGGGATCAAAGTTTACTGAGAAAAGAGGTCAGAAAATGAGTAATAGGACTCATAGTAATAGGAGGAGGAGGAGGAGAGAATGAAGGAAAAAGAAAAACATTTAGTCACATTCAATTTGAATTTAAGACAATACAGTACTTACAACATACTTAACAGGAAAAAGTATTCGATTTATCAAAAAAAAATATAATTTGAAAACTCTACCAGTAGATAGGTAAAGGCAAGTATGGATGAAATTACACGTTTAGTCCACTGTAGGAACTTCAGGAATTAATAACATCAAAATTCCCAAAGTAAAATACCTCCAAAAAAAATTCAAAGACAAAATTGCTATATTTGCTACTGGAAAATAACAAAAATAAACTACTGAAATATACTGACCCAATACTACAGAAAGCTATTTTTCAATTTTTCTGAGAATGGAGCCATGAGGAAATATAACAGATCAATAAGCAAAGCAGCTTAAAGATCATGAATATTTATAGACAAAGAAATGTCAAGTTCTTTCATTTTTTGTGCTATTTCTGGGGAAGAATTCAGAGCCTAGGCACTCACCCAGATTTTTTATACTAAGGGCTAGTACTCTACTACTTGAACCAGAGCTCCACTTCTCGATTTACATGATTAGTTGGAAATAAGCGTCTCATCTTTCTTGCCCAGGCTGCATTTGAACCACAATTCTCAGATTTCAGACTTATGAGTACCTAGGTTTACAGGTAGAAACAAGCCACTGGTGTTCAGCTTCAAATTTTGTGACAAAAAAATATGAAGATGTTATATAACTGACAGAATATAAAATTAATTTATATTAAATTTCATAAAACGATGAATCTTGCTTTCACTGAAAAGTCATCTGACTGAAATGTTTTAGAATCTTGACAGTTAACTTGAATATAATGGATGCATCTTTTCTTAAAAGAAATTTGTGTTTAAGAATTCATGTAACAAAAACTACTTACAAATGATATATACATGTGCATATACACACACACACAACACATTGATAGGTATCTCAAGGCTTGAAAATTGCTTATAACCAGAAAATTTGTCTTACATTATGATAGTGCCAAATGAATAATATTAATAATAGCATCGATAAATAGTATTATTAGTGAAATATATTTTATTTATAAAAGAGACGCTATACTACTGTATGTGTCCTTTGAAAAAAGCAAATAATTAATTTGCAATTAAGTGTACTTTTCAACTGCTTTTTAGAAATAAAATTCTAAATTACAGCTTTTAAACTACAAATGTATAATACTGCAAATGCACAGGATATTGATATAGAAAAGTGTAAGATAAAGATAGCCATTAATTTTATTATAGAAAAAAATTCTGTCCACATAATATTAAGTTCTAAAGTCTTTGTAACTTTTTGTGACAGGTAATTTGCTTTTTAAATATGGTATTGGAATATGTGGCTAAAATAGTAACAGAATTTTAATTATAATAATACATTGGAGCCTGTTTCTAGTGGCTCACACACTCATAATCCTAGTTACTCAGGAGGCTGAGATCTAAGGACATAGTCTAGGGTCTCTAACCTAGTCAATCTCCGCCAAAAAAAGGACACAAGTAGTACAGCCCAAGTGGTACAGGATGAACCTTGATGAAAAAAAGGTACAGTGCTCAGGCTCTGAATTTAAACCCCAGGACTGGCACCAAAAGAAAACCAATAACAAGCCAACAAAAAGAAATGGAAATGATCTAATGTCTACTTCATATCTGAGAAACTTATAAATTAACATGTGGATTTTTCAAAAAATAGCTCATATATCCTCCAGGAACACCAACATTATTCCTTAGACAATTATTCTAGAAGTTATTCATAGAAAAAGCTCAGACAAAAATTTTAAAAAGAAGTATATACTTTATTATCTATTAAAAGTAATATGTGAACATGGAAAGTAAAATTCTTGATGCATTTGTTCAAAACATTTAATTTCAGAAATAACTTTATGAAGTACCCTATAGGAGTCCCTGTGAGCCCATGTGGCAGGACATGAAAAAACACAGTTAAATATTTTTCGATGAATATTAAAAATAATTCCATAATTCTACATTTTATGAATATAATTTATGGGTAGTTTTTATGAGAATAATGTTAACAGAAAATAAATATCAAGACATTAAAATTTAGCACAGAAAGTAATCTTATTTTAATGAAAAATCTAACACTTTTAATCTGGAAATGAAATGTCTGGCTCGTACTATTTGCCCATCTATAACTCTAATAAGGTATTGCCAAACTACTTTCCCCCACGGGGACAGTACCAATGTACATGACATTATGGGACAGTCCCTATTTCTTTATTTTTCTCAGAAAAACATACTCTTAGTACAAATCTTATGAAATGGCATCTCATACTGGTTTTAATTAGCATTTTTCTCTGCCATTTTGAAATATCTGTGGCCAGACAGGGTTCTGCAGAGAAACAGCAAAGTTGGGAACAAGGATGGGATGCTGGCATATTAAGATATTTATTATACAAAATTTTTCATTTACTTACACAGGCTGGTAAATACAATTTGTATAGTTAGTGAGCAGGCTAGAGATGCTTAAGAGAGCCTTGTACAGTTGAATTGTCAGTAGCCAAAGAACACGTTGCAGATAAAATTAAAAGCAGTATAGCATAGAATGTTTCTTATGAAACTTCAGTTTTATTCAATATATGCCTTCAACACTGAATGAGATTCAAGCACATCACACGGGGCACTCTACAAAGTCATATACTCAATCAGTTGAACATCTGAATAGTATATATACATGGAACAGAAAGCCTGAAAGGAACACACACACCCACACACACACACACCTAGAATAATGTTTGATCACATATCCACTACCTGTGGCCCAATGAAGATGACACAGAAAATTACCATTTCATCCAATTACTAACCATTTGTGTCATTTGCTTAGAGATACATATTTATTATGCATTGAGTAATTTTTATGTTGACTATCTTTTACTTACAAATACTTACAAATGGGTATTAAAAATAAAGAGTGGGAGAAGATCTTCACTAACCATACAACAGACAAAGGTCACATATCTAAAATATATCAACAGCTCAAAAAATTCAACCACTCCAAAACTAATCTCCAAAGAAACAGCCATCCCATTAAAAGATGGGCCAAAGACCTAAAGACAGACTTCTCTGAAGAAGAAAGAAGAATGGCCTATAGACACATGAAGAAATGCTTCACATCTCTTATCATAAAAGAAACGCAAATCCAAACAACTCTAAGATTCCATCTCACTCCAGTATTTCACCTTGTTATCTGATACATTTTCTATATGCTTAATTGGTTATTTGAAATAGGAGAAGGTAGGGGGGAAATCAAGTTGTGCGGGGGGA
Organism: Megascapheus bottae; assembly: GCF_031878675.1. NCBI lineage: Eukaryota > Metazoa > Chordata > Mammalia > Rodentia > Geomyidae > Megascapheus > Megascapheus bottae. The sequence continues at coordinate 19,584,246 of NC_143510.1, forward strand.
GGGAGAGAGGGAAATGGGGACCATGACATGAGAAAGGGTATCAATATTTGTGAAGTAAAGTACCTTCTATCTGGTGAATATAACTCTTCTATTAATTTCAATAAAAATATATGAAAAATAAATAAAGTATGGGGACCAAGGGTTTGACCTAGTGGTAGAATGCTTGCCTAGCATGCACGAAGACCCAGGTTCGATTCTTCGGTACCACATACCTAGAAAAAGTGGTACTGAGGCACCAGTGGTAGAGCTCAAGCCTTGAGAAGTCCAAGGACAGTGCTCAGGGCCTGAGCTCAAGCCCAGGACTGGCAATCAATCAATCAATCAATAAATAAATAAATATTTTAATGTGGCAATAGAAAGTAAAATGCCTATCATCCTTACACATTTTAAATGGTAACTATATTTACAGTGTATATATTAGGAGACATTCTGAGTAAAATTATTTTTATTTCATTTTATTATGTTTATGTCGTTATGAAAAGGAGTTTGCATTCATAAACTGTTAAGTGACATTTTTTGATCACTCCTCCATTTCAACATTCCCACTTATCCCTATACTCATACTTTCCCTCAATGGTTTTTAATATTGTAGAAGACACATGGGATTCTTGACTATTTTCTCCCCAACTTCTCCCCTTCATTGGTTAGTCTTATCCTCTCCCCTTGAGCCCATCCCACCCCTTTGGAGTACACACTTCTCAGTGTTTTATTTTGCTAAATTTTTATTTTGATTAAGGTATTACATACACTATTTGATTGCTTCCTTGAATCCTCTGTATTTTAATGTATTTGTATTCCCTTCCGTACATCCCAACATACTTATGAGTTTATAAGCTAAATCTAACTTACACATATAAAGGGAAATATGCAAACAGTACCTCTCTGGGCCCGACTTCACTTAATTTTGACCATATTTTTCCATTTCTTTAAAAATTGATACAGTATCATTCTTTCGAGCAGATGAGTAAAGTTTCCATTGTGTATATATACCACAAGGGACACCTGGGCTGATTCTATACTTTGGCTGTGGTGAACAGTTTTACAACAAACAGTTGGGCTGGTAGATTTTCTGTATCCTAGTGTGTAATCTTTTGTGTAAATGTTCACTAGTGGTATTGCCGGATTATAGGGTAGTTCTACATTTAGTTTTATGAGAAACCTTCACACTGCTTTCCAGGGTGGTTAAAGTAGTTTACATTCCCACAAGCAGTGTAGCAGGGGCCAATTTTGGCTATATCCTTGCAGCAAATCAGAGACTTGATAAGTGGGACTGAATTGAACTAAAAGTTTAACAAGCTAAATCGAAAGCCTACAGAATGGGAGAAATTTTTTACCACCTGCACATGAGACAATAGCCTAATATCCAGGATACATAGTGATTTTAAAAACTTTAATCCTCAAAAACCAACAACCCAATTAATAAATGGGATAAGCTAAATAAAACTTCTGAAGAAATAAAAAATGACCAATAGACACATGAAAAAATGCTCAACATCTCTAATCATAAAAGAAATGTAAATCAAAACAACACTCAATTCTACTTCACCCAGTCTAGAATAGCCATTATCAAAAATAGTAACAGTGAAATAATTTTAAAATGAAAATATTTTCCTTTGAAAATCTGGGTGAAGAAATAATAAGGTTTGGCAGGGAGCATGGTCTAGTGGTAGACTGCTTGCCCAGCATGGACAAAGCCCTGCATTCCATTTCTTGGTACCACATACACAGATAAGGCCAGAAATGGTACTGTGGCTCAAGTGGTAAAGCACTAGCCTTGAGCAAAACTGCCCTGAGTTCAAGCCCCAGGACAGGCAAAAAAAAAAAAAGTTACATTGCTTAACAGACGGTTATGATAATTTGAACAAATGATTGAATGATTGAGTGAATAATAGGGAAATTTAACAAAGTATCACTTGTTTGCATGATAAGATTTAGAGCACTGATTGTGTGCAGTACAGTAAGAATGCTTAGAATCCTATCAAAAATTAGTATTTTTTTCTTTGGTGTGATACTGGAGTTTGAATTCAGGGCCTGGACACTGTCTCTTTTTTTCACTCAAGACAGGCATTCTATCACTGAAACCACAGCTCAATTTATAGCTTTTTTGGTGGTCAACTGGAGGTGAGAATCTCATGTTCTTTCCTGCCTGAGCTAGCTTTGAAACAAAATCCTCAGATTTCAACCTCTTTAATATCTAGGACCACAGGCATGAGCCATTACCACCCACACAAAACAAAAATCATTTGAATCTGCATTTTAAACAGTGAAAATGGAAACTGCAAGTTAAGCATCCCATTCCAAGGTCACTACAAAAATTGAAAATTCAATTACACCTTAAAAATTCATTTTATGATGCCCATGTTATTGTTATAGTACAATAACAGCACTAGAAAAGAAATTCCAAAAGACAGCAATGAGAGAGAATACCCTTGCTGGCTTGAAACCACGTTTTTCAAAGGAAGAATATGAAAAAGACATGCATGGACAAGGGCAAAGAAAAGCAGAATGCCACAGCAAAGGATATATATTTTAAAGAAATCCAACTCTAAAAGGTCAAGGGATAAACAGAGGGAAAGACTATGGATTTAAAAGATTAGGACAGATTATTCTGACTGGCATGATGAGCACAGTAGGTAGACCTGAGGTCAACTCACAAGAAAGGCAGTAATTGTTATGTGTACACTTGTAGTAGGAAAATCTTCAAAGAGAAAAGGGCAGCTGCAAAATAGACTTATAGCATATGAAATACAAATAATTCACAATAAAGCTTCGTATCTAACTAGTAATGCAGCATTTACAACAGCTTTCACATATATTGCATATTCTCAGTAAAAATGACATTGTCCCCATGGGGACAAAAAATTAAGTTCACAAAGTTGGGGTGATAAATCAATATAATCCAATAGTTATAACCCCCTGATAGTCTACAGAGTATATACATAGCCACCAAGTATATCTATGTATACTATGAATTAAAATTTCATGAGGAAAGAGATAACAACTGAGAGACTTTCTTTTTTTTGTAAGTTGACTGTGAGGATTGAACTCTGGGTCTTGGCGCTATCCCTGACCTCCTAAGCTCAAGACTAGTGCTCTACCACTTGGAGCCACACAACAGGGCCACTTATGGTTAACTGGACTTTTGTACCCAGGCTGGCTTTGAACCTCAATCTTCTTATCTTAGCCTCCTGAGTAGCTAGGATTTAGGTATGAGCCACCAGCACCCAGCTCTGAGAGACATTATTTTTAACAAGCCATTTAAAAAAAACAAAGGTTTTTGTTTTTTGTTTTTTTTTAAGGTTCAGAAACACTGACATAACTAGTATACAGTAAGCTAGGATTATAGATGTGAGCCACCAGCATCTTATACTTATGTCATTTTAGGCCAAAAAAAAGGACTCATGTTTATACTATGAGTGGCATGGAAAGCTACTCGTAACTTTAAAATAGGTGATGACAAGATAATTTACCCTGTACAAGTATCACACATTGCTCAACAGAGCAAAAGCACTAAGAAGTTGGTCCAACTTTAGAAAGACCAAGAACTCAAATACATGTTAATCCTGGAAATATTAATGACAACTGAATATTGGACAGATAAATAGGAGATAAAAGCACTAAGTGCTGGTGACTCAAACCTGTAATCCTAGCTGAGATCTAAGCACTGTGGTTTGATCCCAGCTGAGGCAATAAAGTCTGTGACACTCTTATCTTTAAAAACTACTCAGAAATAGCTGGAAATGGCATTGTGGCTCAAGTGGTAGAGTGCAGGCCTTGAGCAAAGCAGCTCAGAGACAGTGCCCATTCCCTAAGTTCAAGGCCCAGGACTGGCCCAGAAACAAAACAAAAACAAACAAGATAAAAAGGAAAAAATCACCTAAACGTAAAAGAAATTCAACTGCAAAAGTTTAGTAAAGCCAGGTAATGATGGCTCATGCACGTAACCATAGCTATTGAGTAGGCTAGTATCTTTTTTAACCTAAGTAACAAGGGCAGCACTGTATTCCTTAAAATCTGAGATGAGGTTTTTTTATAATGGCAAGGGGAGGTAAATGAATAGTAGGTATATACTGGTCTTTCTTCCCTAAGGAGTGAAGCAAGAAAATATAAAAAAGCAATAACATTATTTTAAAATTTGTATGATAGTACAGAATGTAGATTGTGCATCTTTCTAAGTGTATTTTCATCCTTGAAGAAACAAACAATAATGTTTCTAACCAAGAAAAAATTCAATGACAGATTCAAAAAAAAATAAGTTATAAAATATCAACATTTTCTTCATTAAAAACCAATCAGATACATAAAAAGATACTCCTCTACTTGGCAAGGATAAATGTTACTTAAATTTTACTAAATATGTATGTTTATTTGTATAAGTCAATGGAAAAGAAAACTTAAACTAGAACTGAAAATGGACCTTAGATTCAAATTAACAACTTTTTACCTATTCCTTTGGTAGTACTTGCAAAATCTGTAACAAACTATCACTTGATTATCTTCCCACAAGATACTGGATTTTCTCTTAACACTTCACTGAGGTAGTGTATCTGCCATAACACCTCTGCTCCTCTGCAGCACTTAAGGAGAAAAGGCAAAAAGAAAGCAAATGATGTTGGTGTTACAACTCATGAGCATTCAATTAACTATACACTGTAAACCATTTTTAACTGTTGCACTACAAGCATCTGATGCAATCTTAAATTTAGGTTTTTCTTTAAAGAAATTAATATACTGTAAGATTTTTCAGTCTTGCTGAGTACAATGTCTCACGTTTGCAATCCTCGATACTAAGGAGGCTGAGATCTGAGGATGTAGGTTCTTAGCCAGCCAGGGCACTAAATACTCTTATCTCCAATTAACCACTAGAAAATGGGAAGTGGGGCTGTGGTTCAAGGGGTACGGCAGCAGCCTAGACCAGGAGGGCTCAGGAAGGATGCTTCAGGCCTAGAGGTAGGGTGATAGCCTGGAGCTGAAGAGCTTAGAGTCCAAGTTCCATGACCAACAACAATTAAAAAAAATTATTCAGTTTTAACTGATCATAGGCATTAGTTAATAGTAATGGACAAGCTCTGTTTAAAATAAAGCATTGTACTTCAATGTTTTTTTTAATGACTTTTTTAAAAAAGTGTTTCATAATCTTTAAATAGTTGTACAAAGGGGTTACCATTCTACAAAAGCTTATGAGTACAGAGCATATTAATCAGTGTTATACCTCTCAGTATTTTCAGACATTCTCAACCTACTTTTTCTGTTGCTTTTCTTAATTTTGCAATATATACAAAGAATTCTTGACTGTAGTAAATTCCCATGCAAGTAGTTACAATAAATTAACTGAAGTATAATAGAGAGCTCTACAGAGCGCTCAAATAGCATCATTTTTTAAAAGACTAGGTGAAAGCCCAACAAAATCAACACTAAGAAATGGGTACATACAAGAGGAGGGGAGAAGTTAATGGGACAGGGGCAATAAATGAAGAGGTGTTTGCTTTGTTTTTTAGGAAAGTAGAATACTAAATTATAAGCTTTGAAAGGGAATTCTATTTTAATTCTATTTGGAATCCCTCAAGAGAAGCAAAAATGCTATTTTTAACTCTACCTACTTGATATATACAGACTTCTAAATTATGCTAATATAAAGTTCAAACTGTCTTCCGTGCAATTATTAAATTAAGATGGAACGAATTAGTCTACCTGTCTGTAATAATGTTCAGAGAAATGTGGTGACCTACATGCATAAACAGTGAATTCAAGTTTGAAAAATTAAAGAGAAGGAAGTTTACATGCTTCTTTCCCACTCAATTCATTCACAAATGTACCTTCCAGTGGGTTTATTCAAGTGTTCCTGTTCCTCAGTGTCAGAGTGCTTGGATACAAACATTCCAGAGAGTAGTTAGGCCCACCTAGTACTTCTGTGACCTTGCCATAGGTTAAAGTTTATTCAGCCTCAGTTGAAAAGCATATTACAACGAAACTGCTGAAAAATGTTCACTTGCAAGTGAAATTTTGTATCTTCTACCTATAATTTCAATGGTGCCATGTGTTCTGTGATACTTAAGGGCCTGTCAATGTTTCCATTATAAACTCTGGTTTTCAGAGGTTTCTATCTTGGCCTATAAAAATAGATTCTGGATTGTAACTTGGCATACAAAGTACTGGTATCAACCCAAGAGAACAGTTTTTGTTCCAAAGACTAAAATAAAAATCTGTTTAGTAGTTTTAAGTTAACAAAATGTAAAAGAATGTAGAAGAGAGAAAATACAGAATGTTTTTTGAAAACACATACACACATATACAGACACACAAAGAATTCTAATGTTCTATGTCTTAGTGATTTGTTTGAAATTTCAAACTTATTTCACAAAAAAAAGCCTATGGTACTGTGTAAATGAAAAACCTGAAGAATTTTAAGTAAAAACATTAACTTAATTACTAAAGGGTAATAAATTTTATACAAAAAATAATTAAAACCATGTAAGTAAATCCCAATCATGCCCATATTTGAGGTTAACTGGAAAAAAATGACTTCTAGTAAATCAAAACTATTTCAAAGACAGGATTTAATTTTTAACTAATAACTAAATATATATTTCAGATTAGTATCTTAGATCATATCTTCAATGTATGAAGAAGTTTATAAAACATATTACAACTTGAATGTGAGAAATTGAAAGGAGTCTATCATATACTCTGTTAAAACAACACTAGTTTTCTGTGCATTTCTACTACCATAATAGATATGGTTTCTTCAAAAATGTTATGCCATAGTTTCATTTTTAATAAGCATACAACAAATTTACATCTCTTTAAAAGCATGTAACACAGATTATTTGGAAGTAGCCATCAAAACTATGAATACTCACTTGTGGCCCAGCCCTAGACATTTGTGGACTCTCAATTAGGTTCTACCACAAATGAAAAGAAGTTATTTGTGAAAAATTACACTGCATCTGTAATAGGTCCAGACTATTTTTTTCTGTCATTATTCCCTGAACAATACAGTATAATAACTGGCACTGACACTGAACTAAGTTTTGTAATGTAGAGATGACTTAAAGTATATAGGAAAATGTGTGTAATGTAACAATGAATACTACACTACTATGCAGGAAAATTTGATTTTGTAATCTGCATCAGGTCCTGAAAGCAGTCTCTTTAACAATGAAGGAAAACTATCCTTCATTAAAAAATATTTTTCTATTTTGGTAAATATATATATTCAATTTTACCTACGAAAGTGTATATTTTAGACATTAAGTATATTCATAATGGTATACAACCATTACCACAATATCTCTATATACTTCTCTTTCTATAAAACCAAAAATCTGCATCTATTAAGCAATAAGTACCCACTGCCAAACTCTGGAAATCACCATTCTGTTTTTGGTTGCAATGATTTTTGTGAATCATTTATTTATTTCACTTACCATACAGACTAAAAGACTCCATGATGTAGAATATGTCAGAACTGCTTTTTCAAGTGGAGTAATATTCAAATCCTCTATGTAATATATTTTGCCTATTTTTCATCTGGTGAGAGGCACAATATATTTTAGGTATTGGAAATAATGCTGTTGTGTGATTGGATATACATTTTCTATATTCAAGACCCTGTTTTCAGTTCTTTCAAAATATTAACCCAAAATGAAATTACTGGGGCTGGGAGTTTGGCCTAGTGGTAGAGTGCTTGCCTAGCATGCATGAAGACCTGGGTTCAATTCCTCAGTACCACATACATAGAGAAAGCCAGAAGTGGTTCTGTGGCTCAAGTGGTACAGTTCTAGCCTTGAGAAAGCCCATGACAGTGCTCTGGCCCTGAGTTCATGCCCGGACTGCCAAAAAAAAACAAAAAAGAAACAAAAAAAAAAAAGAAAAAATGAAATTACTGCAGGCTGTGACTTGAATGTAAGTGCTACCTCAAAAAACCAGGGTGGAATCTAATTGCCATTGCAACAACATTTGAAGGTGGGACAGACTAGTAGTTTGAGTCATTAATAGCATCCTTTCTCTGGACTGAAATCTTTGCCCTCTCAGCCTCTATTAATTCTTTCATTTTTTCTTTTCCTTTCATCCAATGTTACTCTGATGAAATAGCAAGTGGCTTTCACTGAATATAAGCCACCTGATTTTGGAATTTCCATCCTCCAGAATAATAACCAAGAATGAGTCTGTTCTCATTATCAATCAGTATTAAGTGTTGTGCTAACACAACAGAAAATTACTAAGATACTGTATCATACATTTTATTCATTGTTAAGGAGGCATCATAGAATCTACTGTATCAAAACAATTTCACATTTCAAGCGAGAGTACACCGAACTCCAATTTTGGCACATACTTGTCAACACTTACTTTTTTTACATTACCCACTATAATGAAAAACAGCTTAGTACTTACTATCTCATTGTAGTTTTGATTTCCATTTCTCTAATGATTACTGGTAAGCATTGCAAACTTATTTCCATTTGTATATCTGCTTTGAAGAAAATAGTCTCTAAATATTACTATTAATCTTTTATCACACCTATAAGTTCTTTTAATCAACTTATGGTTCTCAATTTAATATACTTGTTGGGGCCTGACCTCCATCTCTGAGGCCCGATTCTGGCTCAGCGGCAATTAAAGGGCTTTGACCAGGCATTCACTCCTTGCATACCTCTCTTGAGGCATCTCTGTGTACGTGACTCGATTGAAACCCTCGCAGCTTCGCGGGTCTCACAGCAGCGAAAATCTCACGCGCTTTCCCGCACCTGTCCTGCCCAGTACCTGAAAGCCCCACCCAGACCCTTAGTGGTAGCACAGAGGCCCTCTTCCTATTGGCAACCTTCCCAGTGCCCACCTTCTCCTACCCTAACAGTATATAACTAATTGTCTGACGCAATAAAGGCATGAGAGCATCAGAGAACATGAGAGAACAGCAGAGCAGATCAGCATAGAGATCTGATGCTCTTTCATGGTTAACACTGCTTCTGACTCAGCATGGTTTTTTCTTCCCAGGTAATTGGGGGAGGGCTGGGTCATTGACACTTAACCATCTAGCTTGGCTCCCTGGGGACTACAGGCTGGCCCCATGTGTCCCTCCCCGTTCCATTCCCTTGTTGCTGCCCCAGAGAGGAGCAACAATACTGACCCTTTCTTTTTATGTGAGGCGTTCTAAATTTTCTTTTAGTCCGATTTATCTTTTTTTGAAATCTGTGCCATTACTGTCATACTCAAGCAGAGCATCTGGTTGTGTTTTCTTCTAAATATTTAAAATTTGGGGTCTTATATTTGTTATTGATCCATTTTCAATTAATTTTTATAAATGGTTTTAAGTAATGGCTAAACTACTTTAGTTTGCAGTTTTCTCAAGACCACTTGTTGAAAGACAATAGTATCCCCCATTGAGTGCACCAATACCCCACAACATCATTTCCGACTTTTTGGGTGTATGTAATACTGAGAAACTGAACCCAGGGCTTTATGCATGCTAGGTAAGCACTCTAGCACTAGGCCATAATCCCAGACCCAAGATGCTGAATTTTTTATCAAATGTTTTCCTGCATCAATAGAGATGATCATGTGATAAATTACTTTCTCTTACTGTTGTATATTATAGTGATCAAACTTTCATATGATTAATCATCTTTGCATTCCAGGAATAAATTCTAACGCATGGTCAAAATGCATAATCGTTTGAATATCCTGCTCAATTAGGTATGCTAGTGTTTCACTGAGGAATGTTATATCAATATTTATATATTCATTCTTTCTGACCTTAAAAATTCTATTTTTTTCATATATTTTATTGTAATAAATAGAAGGGTTACATGTATTTGCCAGATAGAAGGTGCATTAATTCATATACATTGATACCCTTTCTCATGTCTTGGTCCCCATTTCCCTCCCCCCCACCCCTACCCCTCATCTTGTTTTCCCCCTTCCCTATCCTATTTCAAATAACCAAATACAAATATATCCAATATATCAGAAAACAAAGTGAAATACTGTAACAATATGAGATAACCAAGGGACAGCAAAAGAGATGAGAAATAACATAGTACATTAAGGACAACAATCACTCATTATATGGCTTTTGCTTCTATATCCTTGAGGTCCTTTCATTTAGCGTCATACTATATGGCCTTATGTATCTAGGTTTTGCTCTATTGCAAGTCTCTGCTAGGAGAGCCCAAGGTTTCTACTGATTATGACAAATGAGGGAAACCACTGAGCCTATGTTCCTTTGAGTCTGGCTTATTAAAACTTCTATTTTTTTAGGCACCTATACTGTGGATATATTTGTCTAACAATAAAATTGTATGCTTATTAGAAAATTCAATAGATTTTTGCTTTGTTTTATGTAGTGGTCTGGGTGATAAAGTCAGAGTCAGGGAACTGTCCTGGAACTTTTTTTTTTTTTTTTTTTGCTCACTTCTAATGCTCTACCACAGTGGGACCGTAGCTCCACTTCTGGCCTTTTCCTGGTGAACTGAGTCTTATGTACTTTCCTGTCATGGCGGTCTTCAAACCACTATCCTCAGATCTCATCCTCCTAAATAGCTTGGATTATAGATGTAAACCACTGGTTCCCAGCTCAGTTTTTTTGTGTGTATTATTTTTTAATATATTTTTATTGTAATTAATAGAAGGGTTACATGATATTTGCCAGATAAATGGTGCCTTAATTCCCACACATTGATACCCTTTCACATGTCATGGTCCCCATTTCCCTTCCCCCCTCCCCCACCCCTCATCTTGTTTCCCCCTCCCCTGTTCCCTATCCAATTTCAGATAACCAAATACAATTATATCCGATATATCAGATAACAAAGTGAGATAGTGTAACAATATGAGATAACCAAGGGACACCAAAAGAGATGAGAGATAACATAGTACCTTAAGAACAACAATCATTCATTATATGGCTTATGTTTACAACATATTTTAAATGACAAGTTTAACAAACAATTGTTCAAGGAGGAAATCTCTAATTACATTCTCTGGGACTTAGTCTTTAGAACTTAATCAAAATTAGGCTAACGGTTTGTATGTCATAGAAACATATCAGTTTATGAAATAAAACATTATGATTATAGAGTCATAGGTTTTTTTGTCTATATAGTTATGTTTGTATTTCCACTACCATGTCCATTGCTTTGGGTATGCAGTTATTGAGTCCTCGCTCTTGTACACTTTGGATTTAATAACCGCATATTAAGGATACCATGCGCCTTTTGTTCCTTAGGTCTTGACTTGTCTCACTCAGCATGATTCGCTCTAGATTCATCCACTTCCCTGCAAATGCCATTATTTTATCTTGTCTGTTGGCTATGTAGAATTCCATTGTGTATATACCACATTTTCTGTAACCATTCATCTGCAGTAGGGCATCTGTATTGTTTCCATCACCTGGCGATTGTGAATAGTGCAGAGATGAACATAGCTGAGCAGGTGTCTTTATAATATCCTGGATCATGCTGTTCAGGACAGATGCCCAGAAGTGGTATGGCGGGATCATAGGGAAGGTCTATTTTTAGTTCTTTAAGGAACCTCCACACTGCTTTCCAGAGTGGCTGAACTAGTTTACAATCCCACCAGCAGTGCAGTAGGGTTCCTTTTTCTCCACAACCCCGCCAGCAACTGTCATTGTCTGAGTTCAAAATCTTGGCCATTCTTGTTGGGGTAAGGTGGTATCTTAGGGTTGTTTTTATTTGCATTTCCTTTATGACCATAGATGATGAACATTTTCTCATATGTTTTTCTGCCATTTTAATCTCTTCTTCTGATAGGTCTCTCTTTAGTTCCCTTGCCAATTTAGTGAATGGTTTATTGGGTTTTGGGGGGTTTTACAGGGAGTTCCCTGTAGATACTGGATATTAAGCATTTGTCAGATGTATTGTTGGTGAATATCTTTTCCCAGTTGGTTGGCTGTCTCTCTACTTTTGCAATTATGTTTTTATCTGTACAGAAACTTTTTACTTTTAGGTAGTCCCATTTATCGAGTCTCTCTCTGATCTGTTGTGACCCTGAGATTCTGTTCAGGAATCTGTTGCCTGTGCCTATGAGTTCCAGTGTCTCTCCTACATTATCATGTAGCAATTTCACGGTTTCCAGTCTGACGTTGAGGTCTTTGATCCACTTTGAGTTAATGCTTGTGCATGGCGAAAGGCTAGGGTCAATTTTTAGTTTTCTGCATGTGGCTGCCCAGTTTTGCCAGCACCAATAATTGAATAGACTGTGCTTGTTCCATTGTATATCTTTGGCTCCTGTCAAATACAAGTTGGCTATAGGTATATGGTTCTATTTCTGGGTCTTCTATTCTGTTCCACTGATGTTCTGGTCTGTTTTTGTGCCAGTACCAAGCAGTTTTTGTTACTATGGCTCTATACTAGAGTTTGAAGTCTGGTATTATAATACCACCAGCATTGCTCTTTTTGCCTAGAATTGTTTTGGCTATTCTAGGCCTTTTCTTGTTCCATATGAATCTTTGGATTATATCTTCAATTTCCATAAAGAATGTCTTTGGGATTTTGATGGGGATTGCATTGAATTTGTATATCACTTTGGCAGTATAGCCATTTTCACTATGTTGATTCTCCCTAGCCATGAGCATGGGGTGTCTTTCCATTTCCTAGTGTCCTCTTTAATTTCTTTCAAAGTTCCTATCAGAGATTTACATAAATTATAATACATTATGTGTTGGAATTACTATAGAGCTATCTAAGGCAAAAACGGAGAGAATACATATACTTGTATTTGTCTTTATATGCATAAAGCAATTCCAGAAAGACAAACAATACAAAAAAATTAATAATTCCTTACAAAAACAATGTAATAAATTGCGGTGGCATTCCTAATAAAGTTCAGCATCAAACAGTATAACCAAAAGAAAATAAGTAATGAAGAAAATACAATGTTCTACTAATATAAGAAATAAAAGTAATTATGTAAGTTACTATACTACTATACATACAGTGCAATAGTTATCAACTTGTATATACAATAATCACCTATATACAATAGAATCACCTAGAAATATTATAAGCTATCTCTGAACTCTACTCTCAAAATTTCTAAATTATGACTTGAATGAGGCCTAAGAAGTCACTGTTGCTCAAAAATGCTACAAACCACATTTTGAGAATAACTGTTCTAATTACCTCTTCAAATTTACATGCAAAAATTCAACTGCTATTGCAAGATTAATGTAGTTCAATTAATTTTAACAATTATTCAATAATTTGTTTTCAAATTTAAGAAGTTTGGATAGAATATGATTTACCCCAAACATGGTGAATAAAAGAAGAATGGGAGACAAAGGGATTTTTTAACAGACTCTTAACTTTCTATTTCTGACACTAGATAGAAACCAGTGCAGTGATTAATTGACAAATTGTGTATATAAGATGAAAGATAATAAACTGAGTTAAAGTACAAATTATGGCACAAAGTATTCATTTCAAGGGGACAAAGAACTGTGGTTTCGTAGTGACATTAACTATAGAATTAGCCTACTTAGTTTAAAATTAATTGGATTATGTCACTAGCCTGTGGTTTGTATTAAACCACATTCACCTCAACAAAGCTGCTATGGGTTCAGAATTCCATTTTTGCCTATTTCTAATGGTGAAGTCCTAATTCCCACTGTTACAGGGCAGGTGTTAAAATAACAAATAGGTCTTGGATTAAAATGATACAATTGAAGTAATACCTAATACAAGCCACTCACTAGTGGCTCATGCCTATAATCCTACTAAGGAGGTTTAGACTCTACATCATGATTATAAGCCAGCCTGTGCCAGAAAGTTTGAGATTTTTATTTCACTAACAAGAAGTTTGAAACAGAGTTGTGGTTCACATGGTAGAGGACTAGCCTTAAGAAAAACAAACAGCAACAAAACCCTACAGTGTTCAGATGCCGAGTTCAAGGCCCAGCACTCAAACCCCCCCCAAAAAAAACCAAAACAAACACCTAATACAATAAACTTTGCTTTATCACACAATGGCAAATTTTGGATATGTTCACAGGAAGTCTATGTGAAAATAGCCTTCTATAAGCCAAAAAGAGAATTTTGTCAGAAATTATCCTTTATAGAGAATATGGCTATTTATCCATATAAAATTAATAGCATTTGGGTCGCAAGTTTGGCCTAGTGGTAGAGTGTTTGTCTAGCATACTGAACACCCAGGTTCGATTCCTCAGTACCACATACATAGAAAAGCCAGAAGTGATAAATGTAGCTAGTGGTAGGGCACTACCCTTGAGGAAAGCCCAAGGACATTGCTAAGGCCCCGAGTGCAAGACCCAAGACTAGCAAAACATAAATTAAATAAATAAAATTAACAATATTCAACTTCTAGGGATAAATAACTGTAACCAGCAAATATTATGTAGGAGTTCCCTTCCACTTTCTTTTCCTCTCAACAGTTACATGGTTTAGGAATCCAACCAGACTACTGTCTTTCCTCTATTATATCATGGGTAAATTTTACAACTCCAAATACTACTAAGGTGGAAAAGAATACTTCTTGATCAACTTATATATAATATTCTAGTGTCATCAGTATTTTTTAGGCCTTAGAACATCTCTTATTAGTCTCAAAATTAAGTGTTTCCATAACCAGTCACACACACACACACACACACACACACACACACACACACACACACACACACACACACACTACTTCTGCCTTTTAACAGTTCCAATCAGTAGCAGATCTAGGTGTAATCAACAGCAGCAGGGGGCTTTAAGAAGCAAAACAAAACAAAAACAGTAGGAATCTTTACTGGAATACAGTAATTGATACAAGAATATTATAGACTATTTCAATCCAAGTTAACTTAACACATTAGGTTAAAAGCAGAAAAGAAATCAAATGATAACATTTAAGTATCTGAGAAGATAATGTATTATAAACACTTAATAAAGTTAAAATGAAAAGGGATGATTAGCAAAATGAATTGCATCAGTCTCAGATATTTTGTCCATTAGTTAACAGATTACAGCCCTCCCTTATTGCTATCATAATTTCATCATCATATTTCAAAAACATTTAACTATCTCCAAGAATAACTGGCAATATTCTTATTCCTCTTAAGAAACATGTAAATTTTATCAGCAACATCAGGATAATATTAAAATGTAATTTTAGCAAATATCCTCAATTTTTCCATTCTCCTGTTTTTGATACCTTACCCTAGACTGTATGGCTATGAAGTGCATGCCTGGTGCCACTCAACAACATACAAGTAGCACAACTGTACATTTAGAAGAAAAATCAAAAGCCAATGTTAGCATGATATAATGAGTAAAAATTTAAACTCTACAAAAATTCATAAATGGAAGTGTTACCATAGTAACAACCATACTACACACAAATAGCTGATTTCATAAAATAGTTCTATAGCTATTTACTATAATAGGTACAACAAGACATCTACAACTGCCCCAACCAACTTCTACTTCTTCAGTCTGTCAACCAAACCAAAATATGAAATATGTAACTGGCAACTTGTAATTTCACTAGCAATTCCTTTACATTTTATAAAACAAAAATTAAAGTTTTTTAATATTTAATGTGTCTAGTTATGAAGCTCTGTACCAGAAATATTCCAATCTACTGTTAGAACTTTACACAATATTAAGCAGTTTTAAAAAAGAAT